>NC_000069.6:40358190-40550617 GCF_000001635.26 Mus musculus
ACAAAGTCAAGAACCTAACTCAAAACAGAAAAACTAACAAAAAAATGGAGTTTTGTTCTGAGCCACTAAATCTTGCAATGTGCTCACCAATGAAGTATTTTTAGTAATATTAAAGGTTTTTAATTGGTTTATTTTGTGGAAGAAGAAGAAAAAGAGGAGAAACAGGATGGAGAAAGAAAGAAAAAGAAGGAAAGAAGAAAGAAAGAGAGAGAGAGAGAGAAAGACAGACAGACGGACGGAAGGAAGGAAGGAAGGAAGGAAGGAAGGAAGGAAGGAAGGAAGGAAGGAAGGAAGGAAAAAAGAAAATCCTATTGTATAGCTTTTGCCTGTCACCATTTTTTCTATTATATAGAAAATAGATTTTTTTCTACCTAATATAACTTGATTATAGTTTCCCCACCCCAGACTCCTTCACGTTTCTCCCCATTTCCCCTCCCATCCTCATCTGCTCCCTTTCTGTTTCTCATTTAAAAACAAACACGACTTTAAGGGATAATAGTAAGATAGAATACAATAAAGTAAGATAAAACAAATTAACACATTTGAACTGAACAAAACAAACAGAAGGAAAAAATTCCAAGAGAAACCACAAGAAACAGAGACCACTCTTTCACATACTCGGGCCTCCCATAAAAAGCCACTAAGCTGGAAGGCACAATACATACACCAAGAAACTGGTGCAGACCTGTGCAGGCCTTGTGTCTGCTGCCTCATCCTCTGTGAGTCCACATGTTGGATGAGGATGTTGATTTATGGAACCTTGTTCTCTTGATGTCTTACATCCCCTCTGGCTCTTGCACTCTTCGTGTCTCCTCTTCCATGGGGCTCTCTGAGCCCTGAGGAGAGGGACTTGATGAAGACATCCCTTCTAATCCTGAGTGGTCCATGATCTCTCACACTCTGCAGAATGCTTGGCTTTAGGCTTCTGCGTTTTTTCCCGTCTGCTGCAGGATGAAGTTTCACTGATGATGGCTGAGCAAAGCACTTACATATCTATGAGTATAGCAGAGTATCATTGGGAGTGAAATTTTTGCTGCTTTTATTCTTTTTACAACAGTAGAGTTTGGTTTTTCCCTAGGTCCCTGTGCTATCTAGCCTCGGAATTTCGGTCACCCACACAAATGTTTGATATGGGATCCAGTTCATGGATGGGGCCTAAAGTCAAATCAGATATTAGCTGGCTACTTCCACAAACTTTAACCCATCATTACACTGCCATATTTTGTAGCCAAGACACCATTGTAAGTCAAAAGTTTTATGGCTGGGTTGGTGCTTACATTTCTCCTTTGGTAGCATGTAGTTTGCAGAGTACCTTCCTATACCAAGCATTCTAGCACATGTGTAAAGGCACTTTGTAGGCACCAGCTCAACTTCTCCATGTTCAGTAAGTTGTGTAGATACTGTCTTCAGCAATAGTATCTTGTTATCAGTTTATGGAAATCTACCTCTGCTATAGTCTTAGCAACTGCCTAAGTTGTCTGGGACTTTCCATAAGACTCCTTGGGCCAACAATTCAATTAGATGTAACCCAAGCCTGGTACTGGAAACTTCATTCAGTGACAAAAGATGTCCATCTAAGGCTCTGTTTCCTCTATTATTCAGCAATTTTAATTAGAATGCCTTTATATACGTGTATGTCTTAGGAAGATTCCACTCTATTTGGTTTCCATACTGGCCGTTAAATGGACCTTAATTTTAGCTATATCTCCCCATATTCCCTCATTCTTCCCCAACTCCCTCCCCCCATACTTGATCCTACCAATCCAGGATCCCTATCTATCCATAACTATCTATTCTATAAATCTATCAGTCCCCACCTAGTCCCTTACTCTCTAACTAACCTCTGAAGTTCTATGGATTGTAGCTAAAGTCCACATACAAGATGCACATTGCATTTCTCTTTCTGGGTCTGAGTTACCTCACTCGGGATGATATTTTTCTAGTTCCATCATTTGCTTGAAATTTTCATAATTTATTTTTTAATGGTTGAGTAATAATCCATTGTGTAAATGTTTTTTCTTTATCTGTTCTTCTGTTGAGAGACATCTAAGCTGTTTCTAGTTTCTGGATGTTATGAATAGAGGAGTAAAGAACATGGCTGAATGGGCATCTCTGTCATAGGATGGAGCATCCTTTGAGTATATGCTCCAGAATGCTATAACTGGATCTTGAGGTAGATCGATTCTCATCTTCCTGAGAAACTACCATGCTGATTTCCATGTGGCTGTACAAATCTGCACTCTCACAAGCAACGACTGAGTGTCCTATCCCTCCAAAGCCTCACCAGCATGAGCTCTCACTATGATGATCTTACCCATTCTGACAGCTGTGAGATAGAATCTCAAAGTGGCTTTGCTTTACATTTCTCTGGTGTTAAACATGTCTTTACCACTTTCCCAGGCATTTGAGTTTCCTCTTCTGGGATTTCTGTTTAGATCTGTACTCCATTTTTAAGCGCATTGATTGTTTTTGAGTTCTTTATGCATTTTGTATCTTAGCCCTTTATTGGATGTGGAGTTGGTAAAGATCTTTCCCCATTCTGTAGGCTGCTGTGTCTGAATGATGGTGTCCTTTACCGTGCAGAAGCTTCCCAGTGTCATGAGATCCCATTTATTAACTGTTGAATTTAATGCCTGTATTATTGATGTTCTGTTTAGTAACTCTTCTTCTGTGCCAGTGCATTCAACACTATTCCTCACTCTCTCTTCTATCAGGATTAGTGTATCTGACCTAATGCTGAGGTCTTTGATCCACATGAAGTTGAGTTTTGAGCAAGGTGATAAATATGGATTTATCTGGATTCTTTTCCATGCAGCCATCCAGTTTGCCCAGCACCATGTGTTGAAGATGCTATCTTTTCCCTGTGTGTATTTCTGCCATCTGTATCAAAAATCATGTGTCCGTAGCTGTGTGGATTTGTGTCTGGTATTAAATTCCATTCCATTGATCAACATGTCTGCTTTTTGTACCAATTCCATGCTGTTTTTATTAGTATAATTAGCTCTGTCTTATTTCAAGAAAACATGGTAAGAAATTCTGGAGTGTATATAGCCTCAAAATAAAACTTATTGCTTTCTATAATAAAGAAAATTGTTTAGAAAAAAATGGCCCCCATCAGGTGTCCAGCACAACAGAAGTGCTCCAAGACACAAAGGACATGGAAGATCTGTTCTCAGCTAAATATCGACTACCAGGCACACACACACACACACACACACACACACACACACACACGATATCATGCTTCCGGTTTTCTACTGTTACCAAGAGAACATTTATCTTTTGTGACTTTGCCAAGCTTCATTCAACTAAGCTTCTTGTGTGGTCACTCCACCCTCTCCTAAACTTACATAGGAGAACACCATCTTCTGAAAAACCTTGCCTGGAATTCAGATAATCTGTGGCCTCTCTTTCTACTTCATTCATCACCACTTTACATTACGTCACTTAACTTACATTTCAAAACTAAATGCTAGGAAACAGCTTGGCTGTATGAAGCAGAGATTGGGAAGAACCAGTGAGAAAGTGTCTTCAACATGTGACAGGACAGCAGCCAGGACCCAAGTAGCTGTGCAAAATCAAGACATTCAACATGTACTTGGGGAGTAAATGGATTCATGAGTCTTCCACCCCTAGTTGGCAACTGGTGGCTTCTTGGGAAGGGATAGTCAGTTGTCTTTAGGATGTGTCCACTGGTGGGTCAACTCTACTCCAAAGGATGGTTCCCAAACCCAAGAGTATGGGGACTGCACAAATTGGACTTGGTGGGGTTTATACAGAAAGAGACAGACAGACAGACAGACAGACAGACAGACAGACAGACAGAGACAGACAGACACAGACACACAGACAGAGACAGATAGAGATTATAAGTTGTGGAATATAGAGATATAGAGAAGTAGGGGTATATCTGGGAAGAGTTGCAGGAAAGAGTGGAAGGTAAATATGCTTAAAACACATTGTATAAAATTCTCAAACAATAAAAGTACTTTGAAAATCTAAATACTAAAGTAATTACTTTTTTATTTCAGTCTGCTTGAGACACAAGCATGCCTGTGTCTTTCTTTTTTATTAAATCTATTTATTCACTTTACAACCCACTATCTCCCTTCTCCTCCCCTCATGTAAGTCCATTACCCTTAGAAGGGGAAGTTCCCATCTGTGTGTCAACACCCAAACATACCCTAAACCTCCCACCTCACCCCCAACCCCCTGTTTCCCACCCCCACACCCCACACATCAAGTTGCTGCATGACTAGGCACAGCCTTTCCCACTGAGACCAGGCAAGGCTGTCCATTTAGGAGTGCAGAATTCACAGGCAGGCAGGTAGGCAACAGGCTCAGGAATCAGTTGTTTGGAGGGTCTGCATGAAGACCATTGGCTATATATGTGCAGGGGGCCTAGGTCCAGGACATATTCACTCTTTGGTTGGTGATTCAGTCTCTGGGAGCCCCCAAGGGTACAGGTTAGTTGACTCTGTCCTCTTTGGGTCCCTCAGTCTTCTTCCCAAGCCTTCGATAAGACTCCCCAATCTCCATCTAATGTTTGGTGTGTGGGTCCCTGCATTTCTTTCAATTGGCTGCTGGGTGGAGCCTCTCAGAGGACAGTTATGCTAGGTTCCTGTCTGCAAGCATAACAGAGTATCAGTGTCAGATATTGGTTCTTGCCCATGGGATGGATTTCAATTTGGGGCAGTCATTTTTGGCCACTCTCTCAGTCTCTGCTTATCTTTGTCACAAAGGACATGGAAGATCTGTTCTCAGCTAAATATCGACTACCAGGCACACACATCTTGTAGGCAGGACACATTTTGGGGAAGGCTTTGTGGGTGTGTTGCTGTCCTTTTTCCTTCCACTGGGAGACCTGCCTGGCTATTGGAGTGAGCACTTCAGGATCTATACCCCACACTGCTAGAAATCTCAGCTAGAGTCACCCCCTTAGACCTTCTGGGGCCTCTCCCCTTCCCAGGTATCTGACATGTCCTAGAGATTGCCCCATTCACAAACTGATCTTCCTTCTTTCTCCCTTGCTACATATGTAGGGAGCTACATATGCTCCCTACCTCCTCTTCCACCTAGTTTCCTCCTTCCATCAACATCCAATATCTATTTTGTTTCCCCTTCTGAGAAAGATACAATCTTTGCTTGTGCTCTCGTTGTTATTTGGCTTCTTGGAGTTTGTTGATTATAGCATTGTGATCCTGTGCTTTTTTTTTTTATTGTCTTATAGGAAGAATTCTTTTCAGACATCTGAATCTCTCTGTGTAAGAGCTTCTCTATACCACAGTCACCAATTCCTGAGAAGCCTTTTAATCAGAAGTTTTAATTCTTTTAATCGACACTGCCATGGGCAGTGTTGCCACGGTACAGCCTGTGTTCCAAACTCCCTTCTGTCTTCCCCTGCAGCCCCTCCCCAGCGATCGGCACCTGGCGCTTAGCATGGCTGGTGTCCTGTCCACGCCAAAGCAGTCTCAAGGCTCAACTCACAGAATTGTGAACTCAGACCTCTGACTCTGAGCAATGTGTCTGCAGTAGAGTCTAGAGCTGTGTCTAGTCTGCAGCTCCAGACTAGGAGAATAGCTCAGCTAATAAACTCTTTTCTTGAAGCATGAGGACCTGAATTCAGTCCCCAGAACCCATGGGAAACATGGTTCAGCAGTTAAGAGCTCTGATAGTTCTTTCCTAGGACCATGATTTGATTCCCAACAGCTACACAAAACCAAATTTTCTCCAGTTCAAGGTGACTCCCTGTTCTGTCCTCCAAGGGTATCAGGCATGTAAGTACAAATGTACACAGACATACATGCAGGCAAAGCAGCTATACACATAAAAAATAAAGTAGGTTGTTTTTCATTGAAAAGCTGTCAGCAATGGTGTACACTTGTAATCCCAGTGCTGAACAGGCAAAGACAAATGGCTCCTTGGGCCTCACTGGCCCATCAGCCTTACCTACTTGGTGAGTGATAGGCCTGTGAAGGGCTCCATCATACACACACACACACACACAAATTGAGGTGGCCAACATTTCTGCTCTTCACTTTATCTACAAAATCTAGAATCACCTGGGAAAAGAGGTCTTAATGAGGAATTCTCAACATCAGGTTGGCCTTTGAACATGTCTGTGAGAGATTATTTTGATTATTAATTGATTGGGAAGCCACACCCTGGATGTGGCCAACACCATTCAGGAGCTGGGTACCAGGCTGCACAAGAATGAAGGGAAACCTAGTTGGGAATAGGCAAGCATGCATCTGTAGCATCCCCACTGAGAGCCCTCCATTCACAGGCTACTGTCATCCACAAGTTTTACTGTAACTAAAGGAGCTAAAAGGCAGAAGAATATGCCAGGAGACTCTTTACCCATTGCCCAAGCTGATGCCATGCAGACAATTGTCTGCACTATCTCAGGCTTTAGAGTAATAGCAAACCAGCTCTTCTATTGCCTTTCTTCAGAGCCTGATTCTCCTTGGTTCTAATTTATCTCTGGCCCCTAATTTTAAGAGGATAGAGGATGCAATTTATGAAATTAATTAACTTTTCCTTTTAACTGGATTGAGAATTAGCTTGTTAGAGAAAGTGCTGATTCTTTGTGATCCTTCCCCAAATATCAAACAGTGGCATTACTGAGCTATTCCAAGAGGTGTGTATTAGAGCAGATGAAATCAGACCTATTGGTGTAAAACAACGAAGGAAATTTATCTTTTCATGTGTGCTTTATACCAAAGAAAATTTAAGGGTGTGTAACAGTGGTCTTCAATTTCTGTGAAAAGTCAACCTGTAGAAAGGTCAAGGCATACAGAAGAAGGTAAATGTCACATTTCCATATTCAGTTCAATGTGAGAAGTGTCTTCTGATCACAATTTCCTTGAACGAAAACATGCCCAAGGGAAAGACAAAAAGGTTTTCTCCTCTGGAAATTTTCAAGAATAGGTAGAAAGGACTCTGATAGGAAAAGTCAGAGGCTTCAACATTTTTAGTTGATTTTTTTATGTGCCTCAAAATAAAATGTAGTTTGTCTGTTTCCCAGCCATGAAGTGATATGATCTGCTATCATTTGTAACTAAACTATGCTCTATAGAAGCAAACTGTGTATTTAAAAAAAATACACACACAGAGGAACTCCTGAAAATTACCCCCAAATGTTCTACTTTTTGCTTTTGCAGTTCCTTTCTGGAATGGTACTACTTGGATTTGTGCCCTACATGTTAAATATAATTGATTTTTCATGTATGATTTATAAAATAAGTTACCATTTTCAAATAGAAAAAAAATTACGTTGAGAACAAACCAGTAGCAGATGCATTTGCTTGTATTTTGGGTTAGCAAATCCAAGATGGCCTCGTCTCTGAGGAACAGAAAGCGTTTCCTGACAAAAGTTTTCATAGTAATCTGAACCAAATTTCTCTGCCATCTCTCCACTATGAAGCACTTAACTTCTGCATGAGTACTGTTTAATAAGGCTGGTAGGAACTTTTTATGCAATTCTTTTGAAAAGAATCTTCCAGATCTGCAATTGATAAACTCACACAGGCACATGTGTGCACAAGCACTTGCATTTGCACGCGCACACGTGTGTGCACACACACACACACACACACACACACACATCTGCATTCTATGGCCTGAAACATTGCAGGGAAAGGCTGTTTCTAACAAATGAAGTCATCATAGTAGAGTACTATTTTTCTGTTCACACCACAGAAGTCCTGGGCGGTGTGATAGAGGACGTTATTATAGCCACAGAGACACCAACAGACAGCTGGAGGCAGCCACATTTAATGTGGGATCAGGAGTAATCAATCTCTTTCCTCCTCTCCCCATTAATTTTACTACTTTGTAACTAAAATTGCCCCTCAACATTGACTGCTAGGAAAGAACCTTATTTCTTACACGTGTATCAAATATTCCTCTTAGCAATATGAGTATTGTTAAAGAAAGAAGTCAATCGTAAAGAGCCTGCTGAAATGCAGAGGACATTATCTTCATGTTTCTGATGTTCTGAAGGGTCAGACCTGTGATTAACCCAGAAGACGTAGCTCACTGTCTTCAAGGATTAGGAATTGGATATTAGTTGAACTTTGAAGGACAAAGGTCATCAAAAATGGGCATGCCATCTGAAGTTACATCAAGATAATTCAGAACTAATACTCTTAATTCTAGCACTTTTGGGAGATTAAGGGGAAAAGATCTGAGGCTAATCGGGGCTTTATAGTGAGACTATGTCTCAATAATAAAGGAGAATCAATATCTAATATTCTACTATGAGAATATTATTTGAGTTACATAAACAAGTAACTTTTTTGAAATTATTCAAAAATGTATCTATGTTTACCTTTTAAAATGTTACCTTTCTGTTGTTGTAGAGTCTATATGTCTGCAAAGTAATTATTTTCAAAGGACTTGGGGAATGGTCGAATGGCAAAATTGTAAAGTATTTCACTTGCCAAAGGTTCTGAAGCTTTCCACAGCTACAGAAAAGAAGACTGTATCTCCTCCAGCAGCGAATGGCACTGCCTTCACTGCATCTGACATCATCAGAACCCACAGCTCAAAGAGTCTTGGGGAAAACAGGATATGAGGGAGAAGAGAGGCAGACTCCGCTAGGATTGTTAGAACTCCACACAGGTGTTCAGTAACCTATCAAAGCCAAGACATCATGGGTGTGCCCTGTCTGAGATGCTCAGTCCTTAAGCACTGCTGAGTAATAGTATGTAGGCACAATATTTTTGTGCCCTATGTAAATATTATCCTTGTATTATTCAGATGCTGATATTTGTGCACTCACATCATGTTTCAATCCAGACATGGCTTTGTTATGTTTATTCTTAGATGCTCCTGTCTCAAGTTTGTAAAAACGTTGTTCCTCATTCATTTTCTGCCTTGCCAATAAAATCCAACAAGCTAATACAGAGCTTTCGAGAGAATAGGTAGGACTTCCCATTCTAGGAAAGTTGGAGAAAGAGAAGGGAAGTTGAAGAAGGAGCCACAAGGAGAGGCTGAGTGAGAAAAACCTCTATATCAGAAAGAGCTAGAACAATAGAAAACTGCAAGTATTAATTGGGATAATGGTTTAGGCAGATTAGCCTAGGGGTTAACATAAATCAGTATTGCCCAGCGATTGAGGTGCAACTTGAAGAAAATCTTGTTTATTCTGTGTGGTTACTGGAGACTAGCAGAGGTAAAGAAATAGAGCTGTTGGATTAATTTACTATTTGCATGTATATTTAAAATAATTCATTTTGCAAGAGTGTTCCCTGTCTGGGTGCTGTGCTCAGTCCTGAGGCATGCTGAGTAAGAGTGTTCCCTTCTCGGGTACTGTAGTAGGCCCTTAGGCATACTGAGTATTCAAGAATGCCAAAAACAGGAATAAATTTGATTAAGGTGTCAAAAGGAAATTCAACTGACTGTAGCCAGGAAATGGGTGTTGGGTTTGAAATTAAAAGACTCAATCCATCAAGGAAAAGCCATGATAAATATTGTCAACTCTAAAGGTTTTTCATGGGTAAGAAAGTTTGGAAATCCCAAGCTTATGAAGAAGTTCAGGAACCCAAATTTAGCTTAATAAGATAAAGACATTTTATAATCTAGGTTGGTCTTCATATTAACTCGTCTGACATTGAATCATTAAATTGTCTATCAAGGGAGCTGTCTTGATAGAGTCTGGACAGTTCCTTGCCAGAGATGTGACAGGGGGTCGGCTGTTTGATGGACACCTGTGTGTGTGCCAGAGTACTTTTTCAATTTGAATGGAGGACTTTAAATGCAGAAGTCAGAAGACATAGAAAGAGAGAAAGGGGGATATATGTCATAAAGGTCAACACAAGTGCACACAAGAATACGTGTATGCCCATGCACATAGCCACATACAAATATTCAATTCCAATCTTAAATTAGAATTAGCAAAATCGTTGAATGGAAGCATAAGGAATTAACTCACCAAATCACAATGGGATGTTCTGTCTATCCACATGCCAATGTGGCTTGTGAAGGCCAGGCTGTACCCAGTAGACATGACCACTGAGATAATACAAGATCACATTGCCAAGGCACACCAACAAAACCATCCCATTTTCAAAGCAAATGATGTTGAGGCATTTTCCTTATTGTTTTATTGTCCCACAATGAAAAGAAACATCAAAATAAAAACAGAGCACTTTCACGGCAGAGAAGTGTGGTGGTTTTAAAACAGTCTTCCAAGTTACTTGATACAAATCCCATCTAAGGCTGGGCATGAGCCCTCCCCCAAAATCTGGTCTCCACTCTCTGATTGAGTGGCCAATCGAGCAAATAAGCAGCAATATCGTGCCAGTTTCTACACCCGACTTCAACAAAATTGGCAGTTTCCACATCCTGACTCTCTGACTTCCTGACCCATGAGACATTCTTCCTTGGAAACCAGCCACCACTCTGTAAGAAAGTTCAAGTACCCAGCAGAGAGGCAGGCCTCAATGAGAAGAAACCAGGGGCTTGGCCTCCAGCTCCAGCTAAATTCTTCACCAACTGTCAAAACCATCTTGGAGCCATTAGTGAGTAACCTTGGAAGTCACCTTCCATCCTGTCAAGCAAACCCAAGCCTTGAAGAGCTGAGGACTGAATAAGTAATAACTGCCTTTAAACAGTTACGTTTGGAGCTGCAATGATGCACAACAGTGGATCATCGGAATCAAAGCTGAGACTGGGGGCTAGGGAGCTGACTGGGCAGCTACGCAACTTGTTGTTGAAGCAGAAGGACCTGAGTTTGAATCCCCAGCAGCCCTATAAAAAGCTGGACACAGTGGCTGTCACCCCAGTACTGAGGAGGTAGAGACAGGAGGATTACTGGGACTTATTGACCAGCCGGTCTAGTCAATTAGTGAGTTCTAGGTTATGAGAAAGCCATTCTTAACAGCCAGAGAGCAATACAGGAAGAATGCTGACCTCAACTGCAGCCCCTGTAGTATGTAGGCATGCACACCCACATGTGTATACCATATACACAAACACACACAAGAAAGAAAGGAACTAAAACCACCTTCATATATCTCTAACATTCTCATATGGAGAGCACCCATTTCCCAACCTTCACAAAACTTTATCTATGGAACCTCTTGTTTATCAGGGTAGCCTTTATTGTATAAAGTAAACCGTACTACGGGACAGTTTTAAAGATCTAAACAAAATCATGGTGATTTTATTTGAAACCTCTATAGCAGATACTGAAGAATCATGACAAAATGATCATGGGGGGTCAACAAACCTGAGGGTTAGGGATAGCATAAGCATAGAATATGAATATTAAGAGCAACCAGGGCTCTCCTTCCCGTATCAGAAGAATATTCCAGAATAACACATAATACCTGTACTCTAAAATACTCTGTAACTCATTCAATCCATTCTGCCATTTTAACTGTGCATTGCATCAGAAATAATAGTAGATATAGGTCTCAGATTTTTCACGTCTTCTCCTTATGTGTCTTCACAAAAAGAAATAATAATTAAAAAATAAAAAACTCCTTAAAAAATAAACTACCTAAAAATGAATGTAGTATTGCAATCTATAGAAGCTTATCAAGAAAGGCAATAACAAGCTTCATGCTTCATGCTTCATGCTATCGGCTCCATACAGGCCCTGCTCCACAGAAGTTCATACTGTAAAACTCATGCGTCTTAGAGAATCTCGAAACTGTGGTGGAGGAGGGACTCCAAAGGGACCATATGGAGAAGTCTTCAGGACCATACTGGTGACACTAATGGAGCAGCAGGATCAATGATGATAACTGCTTGTTGGGGACCTTGATGTGATATACTTGATCCTTCCTGAAGTGTTTCCAGATTTGCTCCAAATGGTTTCGAAGTATGCAGTCTTCCTCTACACACTAATGTAGTTCACAAAACCATTGCTCATAAACCTCAGCTGATAGGCTTCGCTCCCTGCACTACAAAATCTCCCAAGCCTTTTGTCCTAGCAAACTCCCATTCACTTATCAGGAGTCAACCTGAGTGAGACCCACTCTCTAAAGTGGACCTTAGTCTTCAGCCTAGGTTCTAGCCACATTTCTAGAAGCTCTTTTCTACGATAGCTCTAGTGTCCACCAGCTTGCTCTGTCATTCCTTTGATTCCTTTCTCTATAACACATAAATTCTGCAAAGTCCTTCTCACTCCTACCACAACTTCTGGCAGAAGTCAAGTGGAAGCTTGCTGAGTAAATAAATGAACAAATTAGACGAGGGGAGATTAATAGGTGCAGAATTAGTATTAATTGTCCTAGTAGCTGTTCTGAGCCAATTACTAAATTGTATACAGGGTGCAAGAAAAGTCAGTCTAAACACTTGGGATGCTAAATAAATGTCTCCTTCCTCAAAATGCCTGCCTCTACACAAACACCTGTGAGAATAATAATAAAGTTGTCATGTTATTTTTTCATCGGCATAAAATCCTCTTGATGTAAACTCAAGGAACAGAGCTTCAGAAATCATCATGGTGTCAGAACACTATCTATGTACGTTTAGGGAACATCTTATATTTTCCATCATGCCTTGCTACAACGAGGAAAGCAACAGTAACCAGGGTCCAGGCCTCAGCCATCTTTACAATCTATTTATACCCTCCGGATGTATGTGAGAAAGATGCCTCGTGTTTCCCACGGATCCCCAGGTCCCGCTGAGCTTCAGACATATCAGGCCACGGGAAGATGAACTCAGAAACCATACACAATGCTCAACCAGAAGCAAACATAAAGTCTTTGTATGATGCTTGACCAGTATGAAGAAAAGCTTCATGAGCCTAACCATAGAAAGGTCTGAACTATGATTTCAGCTTCCAGTGGGCTTCTCAACGCTTAAGTAAATTTTTATTTAGATTTATAAGGACTTTCTTTGGCCAGTTTATGTCGTGCTGTAAATTCTACAGATTTCATCCAATTTTAATAAAAGAGTTCAAACTTTATATTGTGAAAAGAAAGAAAACCCCCTGCCTCTAAACTGTGTTTTTTGTGAGACAAAAATCTATTAAATTGTCATGCCCTTGAAGTTATATTTTGCAGTGAGTTTCCAGAAAATGTATAAGGTTAAAATAATACTTCTCTCATAAACTAAGTAGTAGGAAAATCTGACAGGTAATTCAATCATTTGTTTACTCAATAATTAAATAAATCATTACTAATCATATACCCCAGGCAATAAATATTGTCTCCAAGCTGATTTATACTCTCTCCTTGAGGAATGATCAAGCAATGGGGTGAGTGCTGCAACCTGAGTAGGCGCTCCAGCAAATGCATAAGCAGAAAGGGTAATTAGCCACCTGAGAAAGCAGAATGTACAAGAAGCGAAGGTGGGAGAGAGACACCAGCAGCAGATATCAGAGTCCTCAGACACAGTCGAGAGGATTTACAGTGAAGCAAATGAGTCAGAGCGTTCATGAAACTCCAAGATTCATTCTCACAGACTGCATTCGTGATGAGGTTAATTAATATTCATGAGGCCGAGGAGCTTCTGTGGAGAAGAGACACCAGTGAGCTCAGCCCCTTGTCAACTCTGGGCACCCAGAAAATATAGGAATCTGGAGCTCAGAATAATTCTAATGGTCGTAGCTACCTCTGGTCCAGACTGTAATCCAACCTAGAAATCAAGACTGAAAGTGCTTGAGGAATAAGGAGAGGACACTGGCAAAGACGTGAAGAAAAGTTGAGAAAATAAGTACGCGCGATAGGAAAATAACAACAGACTTTTAATTGGGATGAAAGCATCCTCTGAAGGATGATCTGAAGGGCTGAGTGGAGAAGTAACTCAACATGTATCATGAATCTAAAAGTAAGAGCTAAAAGTATTAGCTCTTGGAAGAAAACATAGAAGAAACTCTTCTGACAGTGGGTTAGGCAAAGCCCTCTGGGATATGACACAAGCCACAAAAAAAAAAAAAAAAAAAAAAAAAAAAAAACCCTGGACTCCATTAAAATCTAAAGTGTGTGCTTAAAGGATGCTTTAAGGAAAGCAAACGCACATAAAGAGGGGAAGAAATACCATAAACGCAATGCATAACCATGTCTAGAATAAAGAGCACCTCTGATTCAGTAATGAAAAGACGCCACGTGAGACTTGGGTAACATTCTAAGTAGAAGGTCGGCAAAGCAAATATGACCATGGCCAACAAACACATGAAGAGTGGTGAACAGCATAAGCTATCAGGGCAATGCCAGTCAAACCATAGTGAGGCACTGCACCACCCCCATCTAGGCCTGCAGCAAGAAGGATGGATAACAAGTGTTAATGACACTATGGGTGAGTGGTACCCTGCTGCTGGGCACGTGAAGCCATGTAGAGGTTTTGTAAACGATGCTGCAGGTCTGCTCTGAAGCCTGAGTGGCTGCCATTTTCCTCTGTTCATTCTTCCTGTTTGGCTCTCCTTTTTCTACTGTGCCTATTACATGTGAGATGCTTTGGATCTGGAAGATCCTCCAAGCTCATGTGCTGAATACTCAGTCCCCAGATCAGGGTGGCTCACGTTGCCAACTATGACCTACTCCAGTGACGGACTCACAATGGCATGGACTGCTGGAAAGTGGAGGGCAGGTGGAGGAGGTGAGACCTAGGGAAACGAGCAGTCACAGGGACAGTCTTAAAAAGCACCAGTTTCTCTCTCTCTCTCTCTCCCCCTCCCTCTCTCTCTCTCTCCCTCCCTCCCTCCCTCCCTCCCTCCCTCCCTCTCTCTCTCTCTCTCTCTCTCTCTCTCTCTCTCCTGAAATCATTAAAACTGAGAACTAAAATTGACCTTTCCTTCTTTATGTTGATTTTCTCAGATATTTTGTAGCAATGGCAGAGAGCTGACCAACACAGATGGCAAGCACTTGGATTGGTTTGTCTTTTTCATTTTCCCTATAGTTTTTATTATTATTATTATTATTATTATTATTATTATTATTATTATTCACTCTTTTTTTACAGTCCAGACTTTATCCTCCTCTGAGTCCACCCTCCAATTGCTCAGTGTCTGAGAGATCTCAAAGGTCCAGGTTAGTTGGTACTGCTAGTCTTCTTAAAAGGTCACCATCCTTCTCAGCTTCATGGGCAGTCAAGATAGGCCCCTTTCTGTAAGTACACCATAGCATAGTGTCAGGCATTGGGCCCTCCCCCTGAGATGAATCCCAATTTGTGCCTGGCACTGGACCTCCTTTTCCTCAGGCTCTTCTTCATTTCTGTTTCTACAATTCTTTCAGGCAGGAACAATTCTGAGTCAGGGTGTTTTACTGTGAGATGGCAGCCCCATCCCTCCACTTGATGCCCTGTCTACCAGAGGTGGACTCTACAAGTTCTCTCATCCTGATGTTCACTCACAAAGCACAATGAAGACAGAGAGAGAGTCTCCAGACCATTGCTTCCCCATGGAATGCTCACATTACCATCTCCTCCATCCGAGCAGCACATCCCCACACTCCTGAGTTGTTGACTTACAAAGCCCAGGACTTGGACTCATTCTCTCCTGGCATTGTACACTTCTTAAGCATAGACAGAATGATAGCAGGATGTGTCCGCAAGCAAAGACTCATACAAAGTATTTATACTATCCTAACACAAGCTCCGTGCCCTGCCTATCCATCCCTTACTCCTCCTAACTTCTGAATGCCAGCTATTTCTTAATTGCTTTTTCCATAGAGTTACGTGGTTGAAATCATATATATGTAGGCTTGTCAGACAAGCTCCTTGCACACAGTAGTTGGGATTTTTCATTCCGTGCTTTCATTGTTCACTGGCTCCTCTTTTTAAACAATAAGCAATCTTTAACTTTCTAGATGAAGCACTATTTATCTGTCTAGATCTTGAAGGACATCCTTGCATCCAGTTTTGATTAGGAATGAAACTGTTTACATATATACAATGCATATATACATATATGTGTGTGTATGTATATACATATATATATGTGTGTGTGTATATGTGTATATATATGTGTATATATACATACATACATACATACATACACTGTATGTGTGTACATAGATAGATGATAAGGAGGAGGATGGATAATGGATAGATAGGTAGATAGATAGATGATAGATAGATAGATAGATAGATAGATAGATAGATAGATAGATAGATAGACAGACAAGTTTTGTTTGGCCATGAGATTTCAACTTTATTGTTAAACACTGTGTGCTACCTGGCATGCAGAGTTTTCAAAGTGTCCTTGAAATGTTCCATACCAAAGATGCTTTTTTCCTAATTTTGAGTTGAGGGCAGTAGAAGAGACCAATTTGTTATGGGTTGAGAATGGCTTGAGGAAAGTAGGAATGAGAGCGAGGTTTCTATTACCACTTTGGTTACAGATATGAGTATTTGAAGAGATAAAAGTGAATAACAGGGTCTGTACAAATAAATCCTGGTCTTACTTCCTAAATGACTTCCAAAAAGTGCATGCAAAGGATTTGGTAGAATATCAGATGAGACCGAGATACTCTGAAACTTAGACAACTAAGAGGTATATACGAGGACAGTTACTGAACAACTGGACAAAAGAATAAGAGGTAGTTTGACACTTTCTCTGCATCTCTCATCTTTAGCAACTCTAGTAGCTGCTGGTACATCCGCTAACTCCACCCCCTCTGCTCCCTGCACCGGCACCCCTCCCCCACCCCCATTACAGCAAGCTGTACCAGAGCCAGCCCACCCTGATCTTTTTCATCAAATTTTTTGTTTCTTTGTTTAATTTTATTAAATATTTTCTTTATTTACATTTCAAATGTTATCCCCTTTCATAGTTTCCCCTCCCAAAACCCCCAGCCTCTCCCCCCTCCCTCAGGCTCACCAATCTACCCACTCCTGCTTCCTGGCCCTGTCATTTCCCTATACTGGAGCATAGAACCTTCAGAGGACCTAGGGCCTCTCCTCCCATTGATAACCAACTAGGTCTCTTCTACATATGCAGCTAGAGCCATGAGTCCCACCATGTGTGCTCTTTTGTTGGTGGTTTAGTCCCAGGGAGTTCTGGGGGTACTGGTTAGTTCATATTGTGGTTCCTCCTATGGGGCTACAAACCCCTTCAGCTCCTTGGGTCCTTTCTCTAGATCCTTCATTGGGGACCCTGTGCTCTGTCCAATGGATGATTGTGAGCATCAACTTCTGTATTTGTCAGGCACTGGCAGAGCCTATCAATAGACAGTTATATCAGGCCCCTATCAGCAAGCCCTTGTTAACATCCACAATAGTATCTGGGATTAGTGGTGGTTTATGGGATGGATCTCCAGGTGGGGCAGTCTCTAGATGGTTATTCCTTTAGTCTCTGGTCCACACTTTGTCTCTGTAACTCCTTCCATGGGTATTTTGTTCCCCCTTCTGAGAAGGATCGAAGTATCCACACTTTGGTCTTCCTTCTTCTTGAGTTTCATGTGTTTTGCGAATTGTATCTTGGGAATTCCGAGCTTCTGGGCTAATAACCACTAATCGGTGAGTGCATATCATGTATGTTCTTTTGTGACTGGGTTACCTCACTCAGGATGATATCGTCCAGATCCATCCATTTGTCTAAGAATTTCATAAATTTATTGTTTTTAATAGCTGAGTAGTACTCCATTGTGTAAATGTATCACATTTTCTGCATCCATTCTTCTGTTGAGGGACATCTGGGTTCTTTCCAGCTTCTGGCTATTATAAATAAGGCTGTTATGAACATAGTGCAGCATGTGTCCTTATTACATGTTAGAGCATCTTTGGGGTATATGCCCAGGAGTGGTATAGCTGAGTGGTCAGGTAGTACTATGTCCAATTTTCTGAGGAACCCCCAAACTGATTTCCAGAGTGGTTGTATCATCTTTCAAGCAAAAGTCCAAGTGGATCAAGAGCCTCCACATAAAACCAGAGACACTGAAACTTATAGAGGAGAAAGTGGGGAAGAGCCTCGAACATATGGGCATGGGGGGAAAATTCCTGAACAGAACAGCAATGGCTTGTGCTGTAAGATCAAGAGTTGACAAATGAAACCTTATAAAATTGCAAAGCTTCTGTAAGGCAAAGGACACTGTCAATAAGACAAAAAGGCCACCAACAGATTGGGAAAAGATCTTTACCAATCCTAAATCTGATAGAGGGCTAATATCCATTATATACAAGGAACTCAGGAAGTTAGTCTCCAGAGAACCAAATAACCCTATTAAAAAGGGGGTGCAAAGCTAACAAAGAATTCTCAACTAAGAAATACCAAATGGCTGAGAAGCACCTAAAAAAATGTTCACCATTCTTAGTCATCAGGGAAATGCAAATCAAAACAACCCTGAGTTTCCACCTCACACCAGTCAGAATGACTAAGGTCAAAAACTCAGGTGACAGCAGATGCTGGAGAGGATGTGGAGAAAGAGGAACACTCCTCTATTGCTGGTGGGATTGCAAGCTGATACAACCACTCTTCTTCATCAAACTTATTGAACAACTCCAGTGACTAAATGTAGGAAAGGTCTGTTTCTAGCAATGAGTATCCATTCTCCTGGAGTCATCTCAGAAGGCTGAAAAACTGCAAAGCGGCATAAGAACAAAGTCATTGCTCTTAATCTTTCTCAAAATTACAGCATTTCTGAGCTGGGATGAAGGAACTGGACAGTGTGTTCAAAAGTGTGGTGTAAGCAGAGGCATGTGTTTGAGACAGAGCAGGGGGCATGATTATGGAGAGAGCACTGAGAAAGCAAATAGCATATTTGAATTCACATCTTTGTCCATATTTACTGGAAACCCCAGTAATAAAGCAAAATAAGACTTTAATCCTAACAAAAATGGGTTTTCTCGCTGCCTTTTCATTTTTAAATTTTCTTCTATCTCAGTACCCATACCCGATACACTCAGAACTTCACACACTGCCTCACTACAAATACCACCTCTTGCCTCCAAAGGTTTTGTATGATTACTGTATTCATGTATGATGTTTTGTTATGCTCATAATATGCTGGGGGAAACACATTTAAATCAGAACATGGAGCACTAAAAACAATAAGGGGCCTGGGAAGCATCAGAGCCACAGATCAATGCATTGCATGTGAACAGCCAAAACAATCCAATTAAAAGAATAAAACCAGGCCATCACCTTAGACACTGACTTGGTAGCTAAGAAAGTATCAATACAAATAGTATAAGAGAGAAAATTCAGATAGAAACTTTTGTTTCTGTCCTTCCCCTCACTTCCTGATAACTTACATGGAATAGAATAAACAAACAAAGTGAATCAAAGCAGACAGAAGAAATAAAGAGCTTTTCCAACAGACAACTCTGGTTGGGGTACTCAGCGAGGACCAATAAAAAAATTAATAACGAACTTGGACACTATCAAATTCGAAAGTTAGTCTGGACAAGGATTGAAGTTATTATAAAAAGCATTTTTGCTAAGAGTTCAGCATTTTGGAGCGAGCTTGGTGGCCAAGTTTGGCGACTTGACATCAGGCTCATAAAACTGTGCTTGGAAAGTGGTCTGATACTCTGGAGATCACTGCACTGGTTTGGCAGACTTGGATATTTTTTATTAGAAAACATTTCCATTGCAACAGCGAGTAGAGTATTAGGGAGATCAGATCCAATTTTTAGGACATTTATGATTAATATTTTTCATGACATATCCTATGTCAGGGAACTGGGATCCAAGGCTCTGTGTGCTGTGTGTCTACACACGTGTGCACTGAAACTTAGAAGGTAGATTTCTGCTCTTGAAGTAGCAGTCCATCGGCACAGCACCAGCTGCTGCGCGGAAGCCAGGACAAAGCCAGACACTCATTAAGCCTGATGGTGAGGATGATGGCATCAATTCCTTCTTGTTTACGCACTAAATTTCTTCCAGATTGATGAGCAGAGAAAGGAAGAGCACGAGACAATAAATACTAGAACACTATGTGATCAATCTGTTTCAAGGGAACTTACCTATGCAGTGTGCACATGCACGGTGTGTACATAGAAAATCCACTGATGTGACCCATCCCCACTTAAGATGCAAAACATTCATCTTCACATATTCAATCTGGGGCTGGAGAGATGGCTCAGCGGTTAAAAACTAGGCTCACAATCAAAACCACGTGCAATCTAGCATCCTAGCAAAGTAGGGTTAATTAGACACAGCAGCATGTGCGTGCAGTCACTGTTAAGCACACTGTGTGCAATGAAGGGGGCTTTATAAAGCTAATCAATTAATAGCAAATAATTGCCTGATAGTTTTAATAACCAGATATCTAAAATATACAATTAAGGCATCTGAATATGTCCTTCCGGCCTTGCTAATTTTAGACATCACCCTCCTGTTTTCTGCTTAAAAGGGGATTGGCTTTGCAGAACATACACCTTGACTATTTGGTAAAGAATCAGAGCCAGGATGCCAAATCTGAACGTTGTAATTCATTTCCATAGCAATGGGCTATGCTGCCATAAGTGAGTAGTTATGGGGTAACATTATAATGGGCAGTACCAGAACTGCAGGGGAAAGTGTTCCAAATGAGTGGGGCAAGGGAAACCTTACAAGAAAACTGTTTCTATACTAGAAACAATACCTCTTTGTTGGTCTGGAACAATCTTTTGGGTGCTTTGACAGGATAAACTGGTTTCAATTTCTGTTACATAATGAAGCAAATCAAGACTGACTCTGGAAGATACAAATTAATTCAGCTCTCTATGAAATGCAAAGGAGGCATCTTACATGAGGAAAACAAGATGAATTTTTCACAGTCGTATACATACAACTTTATCTCTCAAAAGAGACAAGATGAACTTAGAAAGACAGCTCAGCAGCTAGGAACATTTGCTGCTCTTAGGGAGACCCTACCTGTAACTCCACCACCAGGCAATCTGCCATGTTCTTCCAGCTTCTGTGACCACACACACACACACTTTAAATAAATCAATTAATAAAAAGATATGATCCATTATACATGGTCACTGTTATTTTTCAGTGGAGACAGAAGAGTTGTAGACCAAAGGCTGTCCTTCCCAGAAGAGCCACAGAGGACTCAAGTATCATTTGCTGATGACCTGGAGCTCCTGAGTCTATGTGCAGTGGATGTTCTGGAAACCAGCCACCTCAGATCTTTCTCTTCATACTTGAGACTTCATTTAAATGTGCTGACTCAGCGGGTGCATTTTAGGGTGGCTGTGAGATTTGCAAATGATGTGTTGATGACTGTGCTGTGACAGTGAATGGAATTAGAGAGTAACATCATCCGCCATGCTTGTTAAGGCCCAGCATTGAACTACAGTGAGTCCTCTTTGATGAGCAGAGTGCTCTCAGTCTGCAAGATGGCTCCTGAGATTCTTACATCCTGAGCATCACAGCTACATTTTGTCCCTCTCAAGAAAACCATAGCTGGCTCGTGGGGTGCTCATGGGGTGCTCATAGGGTGAGGAAAACCCTGCAAAGGTAAAGGGTTTTCAAGGCTAGGTCAGAAAAGACATAAGGATTTCTGCATTTGCTGCTCTGGACTAGCACTGAGAAAACTAGCCACTATATCATGGAAGCACCCATGCAGAACTGAGACCAGACTATGGTGAGAAGGAATTGAGGTTGCCCACCCACCAGTGAACAACATATTTCCAAGTCACATGAGGAAAACATCTTGAATACAGATACTGAGGTCCCAGACAAGTTCTCAAACACAACTGGGCTCACATCTCAACTCTACCTCCTGAGAGAAACCAGAGCATGAACTATCCAGCTAAATATCTGCAGATTCCTGGCCCAGCAACACAACTGGCAGGGACATTGTGTTAACCATTTTGTTTTATAGTAGCCTGTTGCCTTAGAAACAATAAGTAATACAAGTCGGTTTTGTCCTCTGTGTCTGAGCATCCCTGTACATCTGAGTTAGGTCATCCTCCTATTTTCTCAATGTCCCACACGTATCTGCTCAGACACATAACATCCTTTGCAAGGTTCTCTGCATCCTCCCCAGATTGCAAGCAGGTTGAATATCCAAAAGGTTCTATATCTCCAGATTCATTACAAGAACACAATGAATGCTTGACAGATGTATTTGTTACCTACAGCATGACAGCTGGACTACGACTGAGTTGAGTTATGTGAGAATAATGAAATTATATGATACCTCATCAGCTATGGAATATCAGGAGACAAGAAACTATTGACAAAGCACCAGCTACTTCAGACTGATCACACCTTCAAGAGCAATCTCAGATCAGCAAGAACTTTTGCAGAGAATAGTGAACGGATGCGGACCAAGGGCACGTTCACTCAATGGCAAGTGACACCCACTTGAAAAGCAGCTTGGTATAAAGGTCAATACTAAGCCGGGCTGTGATGGTGCACACCTTTAATCCCAGCACTTGGGAGGCAGAGGCAGGTTGATTTCTGAGTTTGAGACCAGCCTGGTCTACAAAATGAATTCCAGGACAGCCAGGGCTATACAGAGAAACCCTGTCTCAAAAGAAAAAAAAAAAAAATACTAATTGATCTAGGAGACAAGTTGCATGCTGTCTGGTGTTCTTTCGGGTTGCCTGAGATGCAGTGGCTGGCAAGGCACAGCATTCTAAATGGAGCAAAATGCACAAAAAGGTTACATTTTACAGGAAATGATGAGTTTATTGAAAACGATCACTCAGAAAGGCAGCTCCAGTGCTGTGTGTGTCTTCCTCCTGAACCACCATGTCCTTCAACCCAAGAATAGCCTTGGAAGGGGCAGGGGCACAGTGACGATCTGTGAAACAAACTGAGAAATGTTTCAATATCTTTGACTAACTTTCCAGAGCCATCACTAAATTAATTCCAGGAGTAGGGTAATTTCAGGCCTGTCTGCTCCTAAAACTATCATATATATATATATATATATATATATATATATAAATGATCATCTAATGTCATCCTGTCTACCATCCTACTTCAGGTTTGGAACTGAGAGATCTCTAACTTATAACAGGAAAAACCACACCTTACATTTCTCACAAAAGACCTTCTTTGTAGCAGGCACAGTGCTAGAGAGATGGCTCAGTGTTTAAGAGGACTTGCTGCTCTCAAAGAGAACCTATGTTCAGTTCCCAGCATCCGTAGTTCAGCTCTCAACTGTCTGTAAGTCCAGTTCCAGGAGACCCAGTGCTCTCCTCCAGCATCTAAGGGCACTAGGCATGCATATGGTACCAATACATGCAGGAAACACTCATACATGTGAAATTAAAATACATATTTTTATTTTCTTTTGAAGAAATAACTAAAATAGTCAGGCCATAAAGCAAGAAGCAGAGTTGGTATCTTGGTACAGGCTCCAGGTATCCAGGTTGTGCATGTATGACATTTTAGAAACTGTGCCACGGGGTGTCCTATTCCCCTGACACTACTCCCAGAACCAGACATATTCAAAGCATAATGTCCGTGAAGGGATATCAGTTTATTTATTTGACTGTCTCTCAGTCCCTCACTGGAAGACAAGCTGATAAATCACCACCAGTGAGTTCAGTTTTAGTTGCCAGGCCATGAAAAGTTCCTGTTCATTTCTCTCCACTGGCATCCAGTCTCCACTCTATAGTGTCTTTGCAAAAACAAGTTTTCCCCATCATTCATACTCCAGTTGCTAAAGTATTGAGAATCATAAATATTGAACATACTTACTCAATTCCCAAATCCATAATGATCCTATTGTTCCAAATTCTGGTTCTATGTAATGCTCTTGAAATTTCCCCTGAGGATTGTATAAAAATAGAACTTAGTGTGATACTTGGGTTAAGCACAGGAACCTTTATCAAAGGATTTCAAAGCATTTTCTGACTTAGGTTAAGTGACTTGTTGAAGGCTTCTCAGCAAACCAGCAGAGTGGGTCCAAATTACCTAACTCTGCATTTTACTCTGTTTAATGCACAGTTCTCTGGGGTGTTTAAGTCAGCACTAGAAGAATTCTGTGATGTGCTCATAGGAGGTCAAAGATTCACTTCTATTAATTCTTAAGAAGTGAATTATCATATAAAAATTTTGGCCTTCTCTAAAACTAAAAAAACAAAACTAGTTTTTTTCTTTTAGAATAAAAGGCAATAGAATTAATCCTAACCTACTATGAAGAAAACGCCTTCATCAAACATGGAACTGACAAGAGTATACTATCATAAGAAGTAAGTCATTGGCATGAGCTAGATCTTAGTGGATAAGATTTCCAAATCTAGCCCATCAATTGATAGATGTAATAAAAGACCATTATGATTTTGCTGAAAGGACCCAGATATAGCTGTCTCTTGTGAGGCTATGCTAGGGCCTAGCAAACACAGAAGTGGATGCTCATAGTCAGCTATTGGATGGATCACAGGGTTCCCAATGGAGGAGCTAGAGAAAGTACCCAAGGAGCTAAAGGGGTCTGCAACCCTATAGGTGGAACAACAATATGAACTAACCAGTAACCCCCCCCCCCGAGCTCATGTTTCTAGCTGCATATGTATCAGAAGATGGCCTAATCGGCCATCATTGGAAAGAGAGGCCCATTGGTCTTGCAAACTTTATATGCCTCAGTACAGGGGAACACCAGGGCCAAGAAGTGGGAGTGGGGGGGGGGGAGAGGAATGGGGAAGGAGGGTATGGGGGGACTTTTGGGATAGCATTGGAAATGTAAATGAAGAAAATACCTAATAAAAGAAAAAGAAAAAGAAAAAGAAAAAATTCTATCGATAAAATTTGGAGATAAATATTTCAGACATGGGACTCTTGTTTTCTTATTTCTCATTTCTGAGAAGAAATTCTCGGTTACCCATTGCATATCGTTTTTCCCTCCACTTATCACTCTTAGCATGAACTATACTTTTATTTTGAAACTAAAATTGTCACTATTTGAAAATAAAGTTGTCACTAAATGGAAAGTGTGATTTCTCCAGATTGTAGACAGCAGTTTTAAGAATGCATCCCCTGATGAAGAGTGATACAGAGCCAGCTGTTACAATGATCCAGCTCATCTGGGAAACAGGAATGCTGACTCCAATTTAGACAAGAGGAAACCAGTTCACATCCTTGATCAAAATATCAAGACAAAATAACAATAAACAAGACAGCTGTAGAATAAGATTAATGATCACATTTCTTCAATTTCCCATACCTCAACAATCAGAAAAGAAAACAAGAAAGTACAACAAATATAAGTGAATTTTTGTTACCCAGATATTCCCTGACAGGAAGAGGAGTTGTGTGCTCTGCAGACGCGTCTGAAATAGAACTCTTATTGACAATAAGTGCAGTCAATGTTCCTCCCTGATAGCTTTCAGAGCTTCGTGCAAATTCCAACAGGAATATGAAAAATGTGTTAGTGCTAATGTTACATCTACAATGTGTCGTGTGGAATTAACAGTGGCTAATGTGATTGATGCCCAAATGCTCTCATGTGGTCATAAAAAATAAGAGTTAAAAAATATACATAATGGCAAAACTGAAATGAAAATAAAAATAGAAAATGTGCTGATATCTTGACAAACTGCAACTAGCTTTTGCAAAATTAAGAAAAGAATTCAGGAATTCATGAGAAACACATAACATTCAACTAAAAGAAGTCAAATCGTGGAATCCTTAAAGACCTGGTTGACATGAGTTCGTTAAACTAAGCTTTCTTTAGAAGACATTTTCAATAGTAGATTTTAAAGCAATAGAAAAGAAAAGGAAATTATCTGAAAAATATATCTTGTCTGTAAACAAATACTCCAAGTTTTATATTTATATCAGTCATTGTTTATTTGTATGCAACTTTAAGCTAAAAAATGACTTAAACCATTAGAAATTTTAATTTTGTATGAGTTTGTGGTTAACTGAGCAGATCTGCTCTATATCATCTCAGCTGAGGCTAAATTGTCTAGCATGGCCTCAGTCACATGCCTGGTGGTTGGCAGAGAGTTTTTTCTTATTCTATAGTCAATGTTCTTCTCAGCTTCTAAACTGATGCTGTAATATCTTTTCCTGTCCTATAGTTATAATTTTTCTTTCTTTATAAGACTTCTGGAGGACATAGAAAAGCAAACGATGTAAGTATTCTAGTTTGCTTCTGTTGTGATGGTAAAACACTTAGATCAAAGGCAACTTAAGGGGTGAAAGATTGTATTTCAACATACACTTTCCATCATTGAGGGAAGTCAGGACAGGAAGTTGAAGCAGAAACCATGGAGGGATGCAGCTTACTGTGTTGTTCTGTACCTCACGCTTAGCCAACTTTTTCATACAGCATAGACCCACCTGCCTAGGGAAAGGTGCTGCCCACAGTGGGCTTTGTCTTACTACATCAGACTTCAATCAAGACAACATACCCAAAAACTTGACCCTGGGCCATTCTGATCAAGACAAGCCTACAATTAAGACTTCTCTTCTCAGTCCACTCTAGGCTGTATCGAATTGCCAAATTACATCTAACCAGAACACCAGGTACTAGGAAATACCAAAATTGGTGTGAGAGATGTCTGAACCATTATATATTCCTTAACTTATATCTCAAACCAAAAGACAAGGACCAAAATGTTTCCAATTGTTTCATCATGTCTCATGAATATGACTTAAACATGCTTCTAGTCTTTAAGGAAAAATAAGTGAAGTTACAATTAACACCACAGAATCTGAGATCCACGATAGACAATCTGTATTTATCTCAACATGGAAAACAAGGAGTTTCTTATAATTCAAAAAGCAAGTAAGTTATGTTTAATATAAAATAGAGAAAATTCAAATTTTGTAATACTGTTTTGATATCACAGATGCCAAATATAATTCAGGAGCCCTGCTAATGTCATTAGAGTAATGGAAACTGAGTGTTCAAAAGGCACTTTTCATAGGATAGGGGCCATTCTATGTCACATGGTCTGATCAAGAATACCTCATCGCCTGTAAGTGACCAGAAAGAGTGTCATTATCAACTTAATGGCAGTTCAAATAACCTCTGACATCATAGGTAGGAAATGTCTTTCATCACCTTTTCAGATTTCTTGAAATGACAGGAAACACTATTTTGTTATTGTAGTGTTAATGCAGTTAGGGTGTGTAATGGTCCCATAAAAGTAAAAACAGAGTGTGAGATTTATAATTACCATGGTCATTTTTGAAGACCATATATATTTGATCAAACTCCTAACTAGAGTTTTAAGGCATCTCTTTCTTGTCAGTGAAGCTATTTTCACTCCATCAAAGAACTAGTTGTTCCAAGCTGATGATACATACGTCAGCACGGTTTAAAGCAAGGCCCTGGGTGTGGGGTAAGGATTCTCTGCATATATTTCAATGATACTTTAAGATAGCATGCTTTTTATGTTGCCTTTAAAACCAGTCCTAACATTTTCTTTCATTCAATCAATATGTAATAGAATCTACGTGAAATGTTTTTTTTTACCTTTAAAACACAAAATAATAACATATAATTTTGTGATATTTTCATTTAATTCAATAATTGCTTCCATATTTTTTGGCTCTGTCTGGCCAATGTCAAACTGTTTTGATTATTAGCTGATGAAAATGCAGAATTTTTTTGCCCCTCTACACCGGTCAGCTTTCACCTAATAGCGGTTATTTCCTCTGATAGCACAGCTCACAAGCTCTGCTTAACTAATTCATGTGCTTCAGCTCTC
Organism: Mus musculus; assembly: GCF_000001635.26. Lineage (NCBI taxonomy): Eukaryota > Metazoa > Chordata > Mammalia > Rodentia > Muridae > Mus > Mus musculus. The sequence goes on from NC_000069.6 coordinate 40,385,695, forward strand.
TGACTTACTGCAAAGTGACCCCATGGAGTAAGCCCATCTCTGCTCCAGGAGAAATTATATCTGTTGGCAGCTACCTTGTCCTTCAGAATTCAAAGGGAAAGAGACCACCGTGGTTGCAGAACCTTGACAGTGCTCTTATTCTCTTGAAAATATGAAATCTGCAGGCAATGTTGTGCATGGCCTAGTCCGCTCACCTGTCAAAAGCTGTGGCAGAGTCAAAACATTTTGCCAGACTTTAAAACATTTAAACAGACACCTTGGTCAATGGAGTCATATTGAAGCCCCAGACATGATTCCACACACATATAGATGCATATAATGATTTTTTTAAATAAAGAAACCAAGCCGGGCAGCAGTGGAGCACGGCAGGTGATTTCTGAGTTCGAGGCCAGTCTGGTCTACAGAGTGAGTTCCAGGACAACCACCAGAACTACACAGAGAAACCTTGTTTTGTCTTGAAAAACAATAAAACAAAACAAAACAAAACAAAACAAAACAAAACAAAACAAAACAATACAAAACAAAAAGATAGCATCTACAACAAATGGTTCTGGTCAAATTGAATGGTTCTACCTAGAAATATCCAAGTAGATCCATACTTACCACTCTGCACAAAACATGGATCAAAAACCTCAAAGTAAAGCCAGATACACTGAACCAGATAGAAGAGAAAATGGGGAATAGTCTTGAACTCACTGGCACAGGAGAAGACTTTCTGAACACAACACATTTAGCAGAGGCACTAAGATCAACAATTAATAAATAAGACCTCATAAAACTTAGATGCTTCTTCACGACAAAGGACACCATCATTCTGACAAAGCAGACAGAACTGGAAATTTTTTTAACCAACTCCACATCTGACAGAGGACTAATATCCAAGATATATAAAGAACTCAAGAAACTAAATATCAAGAAATCAAATAATATAGTTTTAAAATAGAGTACCAATCTAATCAGAGATTTCTCAAAAGAAAAAACTCAAACGTCTGAGAAACACTTAAATGTTCAACATCCTTAGCCATCAGGAAAATACAAATCAAAATTACTCTGAGATTCCATCTTACACCTGTCAGAATTGCTAAGGTCACTAACGCACGTGACAGCAAATGCTGGCCAGAGTGTAGAACAAGGGAAACTTTAATCTACTTCTGATGGAAGTGAAAACTTTTTCAGCCACTATGGGAAAAGTTCCTTACTATGTGGGGGGTTTTCAGGAAGATGGATATTGATCTACCTCAAGATCCAGTTATACTACTCTTGGCATATACCGAAGGATGCTTCATCCTTCCCCAGAGATATTTGTTCAACCATTACAAATGCCGCTGCAACTCATTGCACACAATGGAGTATTTCTCAGCTGTGAAAAAACTGAAAATTGCAGGTAAATCGAAGTAACTAAAAAAAAAAAATATATATATATATATATATATATATATATATATATATATATCATACTGAGTATGGATCTTAGATCCAAAAAGACCAATATGGTATATATTTGCTTATACACAGGTATTAGCTGTTAAGTCAATGATAATCAAGCTACCTACAGTCCATATAATTACAGAGGTTAGGTATAAGGTAAGGGGCTGGAGAGGGGGCAGGGAGACAGATAGCTCTCCCAAGGAAAGGGAAATTGAGTAAATGGCTATGGATGGATGGGGAGGTACTGTAAAGGAGGGTCAAGTGGAAAGGAGGAGATGGGGATGGGGGGTGGGCAATTTGAGGAGAGACAGGTAAAATTAAGGGCTATTTGAGAGTTAGTATGGAAACCTAATACAGTAGAAGCTTCCTAAAGTATATACATATATGAAGGGTATCTAAATGAAATCAGCAAATAACAGGGGAGACAGAGTCCCAACTGAACATCACTTATCACCAAATGAAGCTTCTAGTACCAGAACTGGGTTTACATCTAACTGAGTTTGGGGCCAATGGAGTCCCATGGGAATCCCCAAACAACATAGGCTGTTGCCACCTCTGTAGGTTGCTCTGCACAAACTGAGTGACGCCCCATTGCTGAAGGCGACACCTGCACAACTCACTAAGCATGAGCTGGTGCCTACATAGAGCCTTCACCCATATCTGTCTTTGGTACCAGAAGATGCTCCATATGCTTTCACGAGAGAAACATAAACACCAACCCAGCCTTGGATCCTTTAACTACAGTGGTTCCTGCTTGTGAGATAGACTTGCACAATGGTGGCACAAAGATTGTGGGAGTAACCAATCAATATCTGATTTCACTTAAGGTCTGCTCTATGACACTGATTTCATGACCAGGAACCTGCTATAGACAGCCTAGGGATCAAGAGGTAAAAACAAAATATTACTGTTCTTTAAAAGAGGGGGGCAATAAAACGGTTCCTGTTTTTGGTTGTGAGCCTAGCCTTTAACATACCACCAAAGGCTGTGTTGATATGTGTGGTCTATACTGTTATGATAGACCATGCTGAGGTCCTAGACACGTGCTAATACTGGAGACCACGTGGCTACCCGTGATTCACTTTTGCAGTGGTATTGATGACTTCAAACTCACAGTTGAGAATGTGAGACACAGAGGGCCTCTGTGACAAAGCCTACTCCCTCACCCTACCCCACCCCTCAAAAAAGTAACAGACTAGACAGAAAGCCATCAAAGTTGAGAACTCTTTAAAATTGTGATAAGGTTGCTGACTTGAGCTCTCCACAATGGATGGCTTCTGGAGGGGGGTTGGGGAGGAAGTACTCAGTTTTGTTAAGGGGCTGGCCACCAGGAGTTTGACCATGCTCCACTGAGTATATGGGCAGCACAAATTGGACTTGAGACTTTTTTTTCTTGTTGTTCTGCAGGGAGAGGTCACAAAGGGAGAGAGACGGGGGAGAGCTGGGAAATGAGTGTGATCGTGTGCATGGTGGAGAAAAGTTTTTAAAATGTGACTCATGCTGACATTCTGCCATATTGATACAGTCCCTTGCTCAGCCATCGTTAGAGTAGCTTCCTCCTGCTGCAGATGGGAACAGAGACAGAGACTGAGAGACCTTGGAACACTCCCCTCCAGGCTCAGGGAACCCTGTGAAAGAGGTAGCAGAAAGAGTATAAGCACCAGAGGGGGTGGAGGACTCCAGACAAGACCCTCTAAATCAACAGAATCCACACATGTACGAACTCACAGAGAATGAATCCAAGAATGGGGTCCAAGAAATGAAAAGAAGTGGACACATGCTGCCATCCCTAACCCAGAAAATAGCTCCAATTGATACCACCTGCAAATGAAAAGTCAGCTTCCTCCAAGGGAGTTTCACTGGGGAAGCAACTGCACATAAGAGTAGGCTGCATGCCCAGCCAACAGAAGAACAAACTCAATGACATCTTTGGAGGCTCCTTGTCTCATAATGTTGTATCCAAGCTGACCTTTTCTTTCTCTCTCTCTCTCTTTCTCTCTTTCTTTCTCTCACTCTTTCTTTCTTTCTTTCTTCTTCATCTTCTTTAATTTTATCTTATTTTTATTTCTATTTACTTTACTTATGTTTTTCTTCTCTCTTTTTATCTAACAGGCCCCTTGTGTATATATTATGACTTCCCAGTCAAAGTTTTGATGGGATTCCTGAGTGTGGAAATGAGTGAGTCTCTGTCTCTTGGGCCTCTTCTTGGGCTTTTTCTTCTGTTTATCTGTTTTGTCCTATTTTAATGTGTTAGTTTTTGTTTTCTCTTATACTTCATTATATTATACTTTATTTTATTATTATACCTTAGAAACCTGTTGGATTTCTAATGAGAAATAGAAAGGGGATGGATCTAGATATGAGGAAAGGTCGAGAGGAAGTGGGAGGAGAAGAGGGAAGAGAGAAAAAAAGCTTCAGATATTTCAGAAGCAATTCAAAATATAAAATGCCATTAAGAATCCAACATGTAACACATAGAAGTATGGTTTCTTTATTTCATTATGTACATATGTGTTGGGTTTATACTGGGTTTCTGTGTGAAATACACACATATTGATTTTATACAAACACCAATACATACCAAAAATAATTTTTAAAATGGGTTTTAATACTCAAAGAAGGAATCAAATAAAATATAACCGGGACACTTTATTCTTGTCTTTTCCAAAAGCTGGAAATAATAAAAATAGAAATGTATGTATCTCAGATAGGCTTCAGATTTCTTGGTGAGGCTTGGGGATGTGTAGACACTTTGTCAACATCCACAGAAGAAAGAGTCAGAAACTGATAAGCTTCCATCAGTAAGGAGGAGTGTGGCCCAGAAGGGGCCTCAAGTCTCATCCTGGTCAAGTGTCCTGAGATAGAGCCACTTCGCTGTGTGTTCTTTTAATTAACCTTCACGCCCTCTTTCCTCCCCAGACTCAACAACTAATCGCATTTCAAATCAATTTTAAATGAGGGCACAGAGGAAATTATGACAGTGATCTCTCCCTCTCTTCTCACCTATATGCAGCCTATTAACTAAGAGCAGGAGCCATGAAGCTCTCTCTCGGCCCTATTCCTATTAACTCAGGTGTCACATCTACGCCTCAGTGGCCTCCGTGTGTTACAGACTACGCTTGCAGATTGACTAAGTCTAGAATGATCTCTCAGAATTTTTTTTTTTTTGCTAGATCCATGTCCTAGCATTTTTACCTTAAGCAAGCTTGGTTTTCTGGAGTCAGTACTGGCACCGGCCAGCCAGACTTTCCAGATACACTTGACCTGAGACTGTCCTGGGCCAAAGAAGTCAGCCAAGGCTCACAGAAGTCCAAACTCTGCTGCTTACAAATCTAGTTGGAATTTTTATTCTAATACTAAAACTTCCTACTTGGACAGTTTCAGGCGTCAAATTTCACCGCATGTTGGGGTTTCAATTCCATTTTTGAACCATGTGATGAACAAGTTCCATTGTATTATTTGTTTGTAGGTTTGTTAGGTAACCCAGACTGGCCATTAACTTTTGCTCTTCCTGCATCAGATTCGCAAGAGCTAGGCTTGTAAATGCATGCCACCATATCCGGTGTTTCTGTCTTCATGTTACGGAGAAAAGTGATAAAATTAAATTTTAAAAAATTTTGTGTCTTTTACTCTATCTTATTTCCAGTGGAAATAATGATTAAATACCATTACAGGAGGAAACAAAAGGGGGAAATGGTGGCTCAAGATGTGGCTCAGTTGGTAAAGTGCTTGCCTAGCATGCGCGGGCATGCATGAGGCCCTGGGTTCAATCCCTACTACCACATGAGCAGAGCATGGTGGTAAAGTCTGGTAATTCTGGCAGGTGGGAGCTGGAGGCAGGGGGATTCTCTTGTGCCTGGTCATCCTACACTACATAGCAAGTTCAAAACCAGCCTTGGCTGTGTAAGACCATGTTCCTTCCATATGCAGAGAGTGACCCTTTATAAAGCATGGAATGATCATACAGGAAGACTTCCCTGGTCACAAAACCATCACCTCTAAAAGAACAACCTTTAATTGTTGCTTCAAACCCAGAACTTCTAAAATATTTTTAAATGCAGACCTCTTCATTCTTTCTTAGTGTTTTTGTGTTCTCTGGCAGGGAAGTTAAATATTGTGATTTTTCAGTGTCACTTTACTGACTGTGTCGGTATGTTTGTGTGCACATGCATGCATGTGTGCCTCTGAGTGTGAAAGTGTGTGTGTGTGTGTGTGTGTGTGTGTGTGTGTGTGTGTGTGTTCCTGTGCATGCACAAATGCTCGCATGTGTGACCAGAAAAGATTAGAAGAAAGGCCATGACTCTCTTCTGGCTATTATCATTATTATTTGACAATAGAGGTTGTGCTAAAACACTTATTTCTGAAACATTCAAAACACATCTTGTTGTATGCAATGTAATTATCAAATTATGTACAGAGATAGTGTTTTGTTTTGTTTCATTTTTTACCTGCTCCAGTTTCTTTCCCAGGGGCCTCTAGTCCCTGAGGAGGTGGGCGCGTTCACACAGATGTGGTAAAGCATTCGTATGTTCCATGTGCCTGACTCTAAAGAACCCTCCACTGGTTGTCAGATAAGAAAAATCAAAGATCATTCTGTTTGGCCTTCAAGTTTGAAACTCCTGTCCAAATAAATGTCTGTCTTCAGTATTCACTTAAACGTCAGCCGGTTTCTTGCGACCCAGGATCTAGGGACATAAGGCAATGCTGCCATCTAGTGGTTCTCACCTGGATATCTCATTGCTGAGACAAAATACCTAACAGAAGCTGCTAAGGAAGGGGTTCTATTGGCTCACAGTTTGAGGATTCAGTTCCTGACCTTGGGGAAACACGGCATCGGGAGTATGGTGTGTCTGGCCACATCACATCTGCAGGAGAGAAACAAAGAGATGGAGTCTAGTGTGTGTGTTGGTTTCTTTAGTTAGTCTGGGAGCCCAGCCATACAATGGTACCACCTACATGTATGGCTATTCTGCACTCCTCCAATATCAAAGTCCAAAAACTCCTTCCAGGATGTGCCCTGAGGCCTGTTACTTGGGTGATTCTAGAGCCACATTAAATATCACACAGCCTAACCATAATATGGAAGTCCTTACTTGTGGTTGGGATGTGTGGACGTCTCCAAAGAAGGTAGACACCAAAGTTCACTCTGCTTAGAAAGTCCATATTTGTTTTGGGGGAAGTTTGCTGTCAAAATGATAGTGCTATTTCCAATAAATTACTATTTTGAATATACTAAAGAGGGGAGGAAAGAAAGGGCAGTATTTCCTAAAGTGTTCTCAGACTAATACATTAAAAAAAAAAAACTAATTGTCACCAAGAAGACAGTTATATGTAAAGATACAGGTTTGTTCAGAACAGCTGAGCATGCTCGAGTCATTAGCAGGCATGGTCTCTGTAGACAGTGGGCAACAGTCAAGGAAGGTTTTCCTACACCAATCACGAGCTTTGGAGATTACAGAGAAACATTCATCTTTATTTATACATTAGCCAAGCAGAGTAAATCACAGGAAGCAATTTTCAAGCTGATAAAGAACAATAACAACCCAGGCACACCAGGACTCAGATGGTTAAAGGGACCTCACTTAACGGATATAGTTAATTTTGTGTGTCAACATGCTTGGCCCATGACATGCTCAGATACGTGGTTGTGTCTATGAGGGTGTTTGTGGTAAAGACTATATCCAAACTCAGCCTGAGTAAGGAAGACCTGACAAAGCCAACATGGGCCCAAAGCATCCAAAACTTTGAGCTGACTAGAAGGAAAAAGCAACGATGGGAGGTTGAATTCACCTTTTGCCCATTTGAGCTGGGACATCCATCATCTCTGGACCTTACTGGTCTTGGGTCTTCAGACAGGACCAGGTACACTGTTGGCTCTCAGACTCTCGGACATGCTCTCTTGTATCTCCAGATCAATCACATGTGCCAACATCTTAGAGTAAACAAGCAGTAAGCTATCAGACTAGCTCTGTCTCTCTGGAGAATCCTGACCACTATCACAGACGGGGAGTTCCAGCTCTATAGCTCCCATCTTGCTGGCCACACGTCTCCCATCTCTCTTCGGATGGTTCTTTGTTTATCTTTTCTCTTAGTGTTTTCAGTCCTTATTTTGAGATTTTGTAAACATCAGTTTAAGCTCGGGAAGGTTCCTTTGAGAGGGGGTGGAGGAAGTGGCTCGCATGTATGTATTTGCACATGTAAGAGCACACACGTGCAGGTACATGTAGAGTCCGGAGTCTGAGGTTTAGAGTCTTCCTCCACTTTATTTGATGAGGTAGGATCTCATGATGAACTCACAAGCCTACAGGTTTAGATAATCTAGGCAGTCAGCTTACCTCAGCTTCTAAATGTCAAAATTACAGGGTTGCCTGTCCACAACCACCCAGCTGGGGATTTGAACTGCCATCATCAAACTTGGAAGTACTTTACCCACTAAGCCATCTCCTGAACCTTTGGCTCTGGGATTTTGTATAAGTGTAGAACCTTATGACTAGAAGCACTAGATGCCTTCTGAGATGGTAATCTACACAAAGGACAGGTAAGGCTTACATTATCATGTGTACATATTAGCATGTGTATGATAGCGTACAACACCTAGTTCCCTAGATTGCTCAAAACCAGCCCTGAAAATGGTAAAATATGTGAGTATTGTCCAATATTCTCAGACTTTGATGTTAATATGCTCTCAAGATGATATGAAGTAAGCATCAGATACAGGATAAAAGGTCAAAGGTCCAACAGGCTAAAATCTCCCTCACATATCGAAAAGATGATATTTATTCTGACCTAACACTAGTTGGTCAGACACCAATGGTCTCTTCAGTGAGTCTGTCTCCCTCTTGGTCTGTTTGCAAATGAGTAGAATATAGCTCCGAGATGCTGTATGGTAAATGTTTTGATTTCGTGTTTATAAGTGTTTTTGCCTAACATAATGCATATGCCTGGTGCCCATGGAAATCAGAAGAAGGTGTCAGAACCATGGAAAGTGATAGAGCTCTCGTGTGTGTGCTGGGAACCAAACTCAGGTCCTGTGCAAAAGCAGGCAATGCTTTTAACCTCTGAACCATCTCTCCAGCTCCCACTGAGAGACTATTAGCCAACTAAATATAGTTCTCATCTCTGTTTAAGTAGGTGCACAGATTCAAAAACAAAAATGATGTTGTTTGATGCTTGTTGCTGTCATTCCTTGAGCACTTCCTACATTCTTGGTGCTTCCATAAGCATCCCCATGCAGTAAGCCACAAGGTACAAGTCCTTGTCCATTACTCCTCAAAGAGGAGACTAGAGGGGATCTCAGGGCTCAAGCTGGTTTGCAATGACTTCATATTTCTCCATGAATCATTTTGTTGTTTGGTTAGCCCACTCATTTCCCTGTCCCTCCGTATCTGTCTGCCCTCTGCCCTTGCAACCTCCCCACCCCTCAAAGAATGCAAAAACTAAAACTAAAACAAACAAAAATAAGAACACACACACACACATACAACTCTCACCATGAAAGCTGTTTTGGTACATCAAGTACAATATATCCTTTTGTACAAACAGCTTCACTTGCAAATGTTTATTGCAATAAGGCATCTGGTTCTAGGCCTTTGGCTACTACAACACTGTCAATACTGGATCCTGACCAGGACTCCTCTTGGATATTCAGTTGTTGTCCTGTGTCATGGAGATCCTACAGCTTCAGATCTGCAGGACTGGTCCCTTCATGTGCTCTGGAAGTTTATGGGTGGGGTGGACTAACAATGCCCTGATCTGGGCCTCCCAGGTTCGTCTCCAGCTGCATTTCAGTGCCATGTTTACTAAACACCAACACATTAGGTCTAGGATTTTATTGACAGTTATCTGGGTCACCAGTCAGTTCAACAACTAACTGACTTCCCCCATCAAATGCATCTTCTTCCACAGAGCAAAGTCCATCTCCGTGAAATTAATTAACCTCACCTCAATTCCAGCGCGAGTCTGTTGGGTATATTAATATGAATGGCTCAGAAAGTTGCTCTAGTTCTCTCATAGAATTCCCTGAGGATGCAAACCTCCCTGACTCCAAGAACATCAAAACTTCCACTTAGAGAATGAGCTCATCTTTAAGTGAGCTTCCCTGGACTCTGTAGCTTGAGGCAGGAGGAGTTTGGATGACCACAGTGGTGCTTTGAGACTCTGGGATTTTCTTCCTCAGCCCTGGTGTTTGAAACCTTTCACAAGCAATAAATCCTATAAAAATCTAACAAGTAATTGTTGAGAGGTTGGAACAAAAGCTTTAATAGTTGTGAAGCCTTTAATATGTGGTGGAGTAGACCATCATGCTTGCTGTTCTGGGAAACTATCTCCATCACTATGACAGGCAATTTTTAACACATATTATGAATTTGGCTCTGTGTTGAACGATTTGAGGAGTCCATATCTATGCGCCCACACACCTTCATTTCTGTCTAATGAAGAAATCCAATGGAGAAAGAGGTTGAAGCGATGGCTGGGGGTTAGAAGCACTTGCTGTTCTTGCAGAGAATCTGGATTCTGTCCGGAACCTCCACGTGGAGGCTCACAACCATCTGTAACTCCAGTTCTAGGATATCCAATGCCCTCTTCTAGCTTCTGTGGGCTTCTGCATATATGTAATACACACGCATACCCTCAGGCACACATACATATGAAATAAAATAGATTTTATGCATTAAGGTATTAATGTTTTAAAGAATCCAGAGAAAGAAATAAGAATGGTATTCTAATCTATAATCATATCTTTTAAATGAAGCTTTCTCCATTTGTTAGTAAGAACAGACTCAGAGATGGGATATTCTAAAACCTGTCTAATTAAAATATGAAATTATAGCATACTTATGGGTCAAAGCCCAGTAGAAAACAAGATTCTCCAGGCCCACCCTTCAGATGGGGAGATTCTGGGGCAAATGACTAATTAAGAAAATGCCGTACAGGCTTGCCAATCATATGGATATGTTTTTCTTAATTGAAGTTCACACCCTCTCAGATGGCTTTCACTTGTGTCAAGTGACATGAAACCATCCAGCAGAGACAGGCAGGGGACACGGTCTTAAAGACCATAAACTTTAGAGCCCGGCCTTGTAGGTTCCAATGCTGACTTGGCCACTTACTAACACTTACTAATTATGTTAGAGGCACAGAGGAGACTGAGCTAACAAACAAAGGACTCTGGGGGCATCCAGAGGCTCTCCCAGGGAAGTGGTGGCACTCCAGAGCTGAAATGGGACCCAGTGAGAGCAAGAATTGCAGAAGCGGCTGCAAGACAGGAGCTGAAGCTTACAGAAGCCGTTCCACTGCAGGAGCAAACACTGCATGGAAGCACGAGAGGAGATGCATGCCTCCCTTCCCCTCCACCCATCCACACTCCCAGATCCTCCCCTGGCTGAGCCCAGCATTAAAATCAGCTGGAAAGAGGGTTCAGAAAATACTGCTCACAACTGGTAGTCATCTGCCAGGGACAAAGTCAGGGAGGGAAGGGGGCAAATGCAAGCGTCCAGCAAACACACCAGAGAATGTTTATGGGAGACAGAACCGGAACAAATACCGCCCAGGTGGATGTAAGACCAAAACAGAATACACCTTATGGAAAAAGTGCTTGCTCTGCTTACAGCTAAAACCGTTCAAAAGAAGCTCCCATTTGGTCCTAAATCCTAGCTAAAAGATAAGTTAAGTTTGCCTCATTTTATGTCCCTGCTAATTAAGGCTTCTAAGGCCATTTGTCCTGTGTTATGTCCCTGCTAATTAAGGCTTCTATTCACAATCAGGAGCAAGTTCCTGGTTTGACATAAACTGCTTGTAACCCACATTCACTGATGTATATCCTTGCCTTTGTTACTGCTTGGAACCTCCAGTTCACTTGAATTACATCCTTGCCTTTGTTCCTTGTATCCTTTTAACAGAGAGTAACCACCAACCCTCTCACCCCTATGAATACCTTATCTCTCCTATAAGAGGGACTTCAAGGAGCCAGTGGAGATTGCTCGCTCAAACCCTGACTTAGGGAGAGACAGCCAGCTGGCCAGTCTCAAGTACTCCCAAATACAGTTTGCTTTAAATTGAAAAAAAAAAAAAATGTGGACTTGGTCCTTTCTTTCTCGAGAATCTCAGGATTCACCATTTAGTCACAAATAGTAGGTAGTAACACAGAATATGTAATAAACCTGTCTAAGTGTTTTACATTTGTCATGACTGAATCCTCAGAGTGTCCTCGGGAGCCAGGACTATTGTTATCCTTATGAACAGGTAAGGAAACTGAGGCAGAGAAAGTTTAAGGAACCTGCACCAGGTATACAAAGTCTAAGTGCCCAAGTCAGCATTAGAGCCTAATGTGGCCTGGCTCCCAAGTTCATGACCTTCAAGACTGTGTCCCCAGCCTGCTTGTACAGGCTAGTTTTATGTCAACTTAACACAAGCTGAAGCCATTTTAAAGGAAGGAAGCTCGATTGAGGAAACGCCTCCATAAGAGTAGCCTGTGGGCAAGCATACGGGGCATTTTCTTAACTAGTTATTGGTGTGCCGGGGCCCACCAACTGTGGGTGGGTCCGTCTCAGGGCTTATGGTTCTGGGTTCTGTAAGAAGACAGGCTGAGGAAGTGAGCCAGTTTAGCTCTCTTTCACAGCCTCTACATCAGCTCCTGCTTCCAGGTTCCTACCTATGCCTGGTTTGAGTTTCAGTCTTAGCTTCTGGCAATGGTCTGTGATTCGGGATATATAGACCATATAAATCTCCCTCCAAGTTCCTTCTGGTCATGGTATTTCATAACAGCATGAGTAATCCTAACTGAGACAATGCCATATACCTGAGAACCCTGGTTCTACCAGTCTCTCGGACCAGCATCTCTGAATACAAAATCCTCCGAGAAAGTCAAATTTGATGCCTCACGATCTCATGAGGTATTTCCTCCTAATGACGCTGGAAGAGTGTTTGGGATTGTCCCTCTTCTGCCATTCATGAGAAGAAAATCAAACATCATTCCGGGTTTGCATTCAATTCCCACAGGAGTCAGGAATTCTTGGATGAGTGGTAGAGAAGTAATCAAACTACAGTCCGTTTCCACGGAGAAAGCCAGTGGCAGAGAGGGAAACGCTGTGATTTAAAGCCCGAGGAGAGATGTGTTTTCACAAAGAGCAACTGCTGCCTCCGTGACCGATCTGGTCCAGGCTGAGTGTTGACGTTCTTGAGCTAGTAAAATTGCAAAGCTCCTCAGAGACTTCCTTCTTCGAGGCAGAAAGAAACCGATTGGCCGTTTAAGCTGAGGTGGGTACCGCTCATGAGCTTGAAAGGAAGCTGGAATACAGAAGGACTTATTTGAACAAGGCTGCAGTAGTCAAGGGATTGTTACTGCAACTCATCGCGGCCTTCCTGAGAAGTGTGGAAGAGGCCCCCCACTTCCCCTGGCCCATCATAAATCACTCAGACCCACCCCTCCGGGCTAAGACTGCTGCTCCCACCTCTCCCTCTCTTGTTCTTTCATATTTTCATCTCGAATTTCCAGTCTCAGTTAAATGGAATCCAAAATGAAGGGAGAAAGGAGACATTTCTGCCCCTGTTCTTGTCTGAAACTACCTTGAAAAAGAAAAACCCGCTGGATAAGGCTCTCTCTTCCGCGTGTGCTCAAAATGTCTGTGTCACAAATCACTTAGCAGGCACCCAGAAGGTCATATAACTTGAGCTTTGCTCTTTAAAAAAGAGTAAGTGGCTGCCCTAAGTAGATGCAAGCTTTAATATGTATCACAGACTCTCTTGTCCAGAATCTCTCTTGCATGATCTTAGACCAGGACCTCAGATTTCTTAAACATTTGTTAATTTGAACTGTCAGTGAAAGGATTAGCTTAAAGGCTTATATTTAATACCTTTAATATATTTAATTCATTAATATTTTAAGGCACATTTGGAAACCTTATGTACTAGACCTTCATAAGGAGCCTATGATTTATTATATTTTTGTTGTTGTTTCTAGGGATGTGTAACTCAGTTGGGAGAGTGCTTGCCCAGAATTTTTGACTGGGTTCAGTCCCCAGCACCATAGAATTTTGGCTTGGTGCCACACACTTGTAATCCTGGTACTTAGGGGGTGAAGACTGGAGGATCAGGACCAAGGTCATCCTTGGCTACATAGCAAGTCTGGGACAACCTGGGCTACCTGAGATCCTGTCTCAAAACAATTGCTGGTTTCATGACACCAACATTGTTATAATCTGATGGAGCCAGATGGATGGTGGAGGAAGGGTGAATTAACTCCACAGTGGAGCACCCTGGGATACTCCTTCAGCCAGGTGTTCATCATCAACACTGCAAACGATAAGACAAGCCTAAGGTATGCACTCTTGAAAAAGTTACAATCTCTGTAACCTTTCTCCATGTTAGCATTAGGTGCATCCATGGATAGCCAGAAACTGTTTATTGCCAGTTCCCGGACCCAGCGACTATGTCACCTCTAGGCAACAGCACCACTTCTGGGTCCATTGCCATGGCACCCGTCGAACACCTCCCTGCGAATGTGTCACCTCTGTCACGGCTGGATAAAAGACTCAAACCCCTGACACATAATTCTCTCTTATCTTCACATCTTCCCCTTACCCTTCAGAGGTGCCTCTGTTAATAAAGCCTCCCACTTCAGACCTGTGCTGGCTTGGTGTGATTTGTCCAGGAGTATGCTGTTTATTCTAACTCTCCAAAAGAAAACTTACATCCCCAGTCCTAACCTGAGAAACAGAAAAGGGTGGACTGAGGGATATTCTTCACAACGCTTACCATGAAACCCCTAAAATGCCAAGGCTATCAGAGACAAGAGTGTCTGAAAACTGTCACAGTGAAGAGGAAGAGAAGACAACAAGACAGTTAAATACAATGTGGTTCCAGAGATAGAATCCCAGGACAGAAAGAGGGAGTTAGGTGAAAAACGTAAGACAGTCCATGTGATTGTGTGTCCATACTGAGAATGCCATATAATACCAGTTCGTTCATGGCAGCAAACGTGCTGTGCTCAGAGACATTAGTGGCTGGAGACACTGAGAATTCTCAGAGCCGTTTAGTTTTCCTGTACATCCGAAAACTGTTCTAGAGCATAGCATTCTGTTTTTAAAATGAAATGAGAAAATATGCTAACTATGTCTTGTAAACCAGGCCATTGTCACTACAACGATGATGTCAGTGATGGCTAGAGCTATGTTCTGGCGACAATCTGAGTGTCACTGAACAATAATAGTCCACAAAAGGGTTTTCTTGGCTGAAATTTCTTCTGCGGTATTCAAGAATTCCATTTTCTGAAAAATCATGAATTTTGAAATATGTAACTTCCAAAAATGGTTTTGCTTCCTCCAAATGAGTTTCAGAAGGTATTCAATTGCTCCTCAGCCACACTGTGACGTGTTTCCCAGCGTCCATCAGATGCCCAACTCAATGCTAAGGAGAGGAAAACAGAGATTAGCCCTCTCTCATAGAGCCAACCTGCTCAAAATTAAAATAAATTAGCAATTCCGATTCCTGCAGTGAAGGAAAACATCACCTACCCTGCCTCTGTAGTCCTCACAGATACCAGCAACCTTCCTTCATGAAGGTGGACTTTGCTCTCCAGCAATCTTATCTCTATCTGGCCATATTGCCCACCACACTGTCCACATTCACAGCTAGGCTAACAAACTCTTGAGGACACAGCTTTATACACAATTGTCATTCTGGCCTAAAAAGGTATAATGCCCGCTCACAACATGAATGAAGGAAATACCTAGTTCATATTTTTATGGAGTGATAAATCTTTAAAGGAAGTTTATGAGCTCAGATTCCTGAAAAGACTAAAGGAAGCCTTTGGTGCTCTGTGCTCAGATGAGATTTGTTCAGCCTATGACAGGAAGAGGACATTAGATACTGGTGCAGTTAGTCGTCACGTAATAATCAGGAATTTTTTGAGAATATGTAATTAGGCAGTTTGGTTGTGCGGCGGGCATTTTGTAGACTAACATGACTGGGTAGCATATGTCAGTCACCTGACTAAGCTCCTTTATGTAAATGAGAGATAGAGCAAGCTGAGGTATGGAAGCTGCTGCTGGCACAGGATGCTATACTTGTTTATAGCAAACTTTTTTGATAAGTAGAAGTAGAGTCTAAAATAAGCATTCGGGGCCTACAAGATGGTTCAACAGAAAATGGCGCTTGCAGTCAAACCTCTCAATCTGAGTTCGAACCTCAGGACCCACATGCTGGAAAGGAGGGAACCAACTTCCAAAAGTTAACCTGTGACCTCCAAAACACACTGTGGTATGCACCCCTACTTTTGCACACAAATTAAAAATGCAACTGATTAAATAAAGACTAAAAAGTATAGTGCATATATATATATGCATATATATATACGTATATATATAATATTCCCATAGTTATTTATGTCTTTATCAAATGCTATCTATTGTGTTAATTGTGTGTGTGGGTATAACTGTGTTATAAAGCTAGCCCAAAACATACACATGAATCATCGTTCCTCAGTGTTAGCAGGCTACAATGTACCTAGGCACGAAGAATTTTTCAGGCTGCCACCAGCATAAATGCCACTGGGGGCTGACACTTGTTGTGGCACCTATCTATAGCAGGGTGGTACTTAGCTTGGCCTCTTCACTCCCGGCCAGGGTTGGCCTCCCACTGTTAGGCTCCTCTCTCTGCCATGAGTGAGTCCCATGTACCATGTGGGATTTGGCTCTATAAGTCCAATTCCGGGGCGAGTCTCAGGACCTCATCAACTGATCCAGGTTTCATTAGCTCCACAGCTGATTTTGATCTCCAGCTGTCAACTCCTGTTCTAGCGCTCTGTTACTTCCAAAGTTGCAGGGTGAGTACTGAGAAGTTACTCAGAAGCCCCTAAAGTCCTGATCGACGAACACAGGCTTTCTAGACCTCGGGACTGAGCAAATTCGGGAGCTCAAACCCTGCCAAGAAAAATTCACACCGACATTTTTTATGTTGTGCTCTGCTCTGCACTGTCTCCTCTACGTTGGCTTATCTTCCATGTGCTGGGGGCTGCTCAGTCCATGCTTATAATACAACTAGTTTAGGAAGAAAAGTTACTGCCTTTAAGTTCCTTCATTGAAAGCCTGCTTCCGGCTTAAGCTCTGTGTCTACCCTGGATCAGCATGTCTAGAGTCCTGATTGGCCAACCTGGATCCCACATAGCTAACCGGGGCTCACCTCCTATTGAATCATATGTGCAGAGAGTGGAAAAGACAAGATGCTCTTGTCAATACAAGAGGGAGAGGGAAAAAAAAGAAGTGAAATTCTCAGTGGCTAAATGGGAGCCCAAGGCTTGTCCAGGCAGGTTTGGGAATCATGTTTGGCTGTGAGGCTGCAGGATTTCTAATATCAGGAGCTGCTCTAAGGCTCCACCAGTATTGTCCATCACCCTCAAGAATATGACTGAGATGGAGAAGTGATTTTTAAAAACCACCTTTTGGGGGTCAGGAACACCACAAGAAGACCTACAGAGTCAACTAACCTGGGCCCAATGGGGGGCTCACAGAGACTGAACCAATGATTATGCATGGGCTGGACCTAGGTCCCCTATACATTTGTAGCAGTTGTGCAGCTTGTTCTTCATGTGGGAGCTGGGCTGTCTCTGACTCTGTTACCTTCGATTGAATCCTCTCCCCCTACTAAGAACTGCCTGATTGGGCCTCAGCAGGAGAGGATGTGCCAGGGTGTGGTGGGACCCAAAGGGTGCTTCGCCTTCTCTGAGGAGAAAGGGGTAATGGAGAGATCTGTAATGATGGGACTTGGGGGAGAGGAGGGATAGGGCAAGAGGCAGGGGCAGGGAGGGGACTTTGATCGAGTTGTAAAGTGAATAAAAGTATTATTGTAAACAAAACCACCTTTTGATTGAATTTGACTTATTTTAAATTTAGTGTGATTTTTAAATTAAATTCATTTTAACTAGTGCTCAAGAGCATAGCAACATGTGATGTTTTGATGCCTATAAGAAGTTCCCCTGCTCTTCTCCTATAACCCAAGGTCAACATTGCCCATGCTCCCCTCCTTTCTCCTACCCTCAGCCTTGAGCAACTTCCTTCCCTCTCACCATCTATGAGACCAACAGTCTCATGCTACATATGGATAAGGTCATCTGGCGCCTGTCTTCCCTGGCCAAGCTAGGATTCCATAACATAAGGATCTCCAACTGCATCTACCTTGTCACAAATGGCAGCAATTCATTCCTTCATGGCTGGACAGTATTCCATGGTGTATACAGTGCCATTTCATTATCCAGGATACTTGAAGCATACAGGCTGTTTCTTTATCCAGGCTTCAGCTAATGTACACACAGGTTGCCTCCATTGTTTTGGCTGCTGTGAACAGTTTTGCAATGAGGATTCGGATGCAGATCTGTCTTTGATCTACTAATTACATTTCTTTTGAATATGCATGGGCCTGGTGGTGGGATGGCTGGACCACACAATCTTTCTATTTTTAGGTTTGTTTTGGTTTTTTTTTTTTTTTTTTTTTTAGCAACCTGCAAACTATTCCGATAATTTACATTCTCACCAGCAGGAAGTTTCATTTCACTTTGCTTCACAAACTCAGCCACGCTTGCTGTCTTCAGTCTTACAAATAAAAGTTTGTCTCACTGAGGTGAGGCAGTGCCACGTTGAAGTTTCCATTTGCATTCTGTTGCTGACAAAAGATGCCAGGCACACACTGGCCAGCTACATCTTCTTTGAGAAATGCCTAGTCAAAAAATGTTGCTTCTATCTAATCTGGTCGCTGAAAAGATGTGACTGAAATTCTTCATTAAAAGTATTTACTTTGATTATTTGTAATTATGTCAATGAGGGGTATATGTGAGCATGGTCTCCAGCAGAGACCAGGATGGCCGGTTTCATCGGAACAAGATTACAGACAAGTTAGGAGAAAGAAACTCCACATAGGTGTTAGGAACTGCACTCAGACCCTCAGCAAGGGCAGCACCTCCTCTTATCCATGGAGCCACTTATAACCACTTGTTAGGCCCCTATGGCAATCCTTAAGAAGGTTCAAGTTATCAGCGGGAGAGAAGTACTACATGTCCAGCATGCCACTGTCTGCCCGACAGTAACAATCATTGACCTAAATGCCAGTCAGGCATAAACTCTTTCTGGGACCCACTCAGCTCCAAGCTGACACAAGTGCCTAAGACACAGTGGTTTTCATTGAGGATCTTGATGAGAAGCATCCATGGGTTTCCAGTTTGACCCTCGAGTCCGTATACTTACCAGAACTTCTGGGTACTGTACTGATTATCTTCCCTTAAGTCTAATCCACTTCCTTCATCACTTGAACAGAGAAAATTTAAATGTTCTAGTTCAGGTTAAACTCAGTTCATTTGGGGCTCTCTCAGCCAAATGTGAAATAACTCAAACCCCTAGTTTCTCCCGCCTCCACTTGAGCTCCACTTGAGCTACTGTCATGTTGCTTGGAAATGGCTCCTTCTTCCCTCCATCAACATCTGTTTCTGCTGAGATGCAGCCCAGTCTACCTGGCCAAGGCTCCCATGCTGGCATCTGCTCAGGGGATACCTATCCCTCCTGGCTGCTGCCAGTGTCTTTCCTTCATCACAGAGGCAAGCATTTCTCCACAGCTGCCCACTTTTTGTTCCCAGACACCCCTCCCTCAGCTGTGTGAACAAGGCCTGGTCTCCTTCACATGCAACATATGAACCTTCTCCACAAGAGATTCTGTGTAAGATCGTTCTGCCAGGAATCTGTACTGTCTCTAGCTGCTTTGCTGGTCCATGGATAAAGACCACCGCATCCCTGGGCAACCAAGCAGGGGTGAGGCACGTGCAAGCAGGGTGACGCCTGTGTCCCTTTCTTCTGACACTCCCCAGGCCCTGAGCTGAGACTGTCACTGGGACAGAAAGGGTCAAATCACGGAGACTGCAGTCAAAGTTTGGTGAGATTCCTTCCTGGATCTGTCATCTCGTCATGGTCTAAATGACTTAAAGCACCGAAACGTTTATACATCAATAATGTTTGACATTTTTCTCTCCATCTTAATGAACTTTCAGTAAGTTATGAAGCCGGGATCCGTTTACCAAACACTGTCTGTCCCGGTGCCCTAGCCAGGAAAGACGGACTCTCTCTGCAGAGCTGTAACCTGCTCAGCAGACGGCACCATAAATGAGCCCCCTTTCCTCCCGAGCTCCCTGAATGACTGTAAGAACAAGTCCAGCCATGTTATTGTTCCAGAAATACCTAGTAGATGTGAGAAGACCCAAACGCCCACAAAACTCGCTGAGTTACGAGAACACACAAAGGACTTTATTTTCAATTCCCATTTCTTAGACGTTTTTGTCGTTATTTTTCCCCAGCACAGAGCAGCCTTTGTGCCTATGGATCTCCCTAAATGTTTACGTCCCGAAGTGCACAGAGGTGTGAAAAATGTGGCTCATGTTCTTCATAAATCCATATTACAAGACACGGCCTTGAAAATGAAAATCCCCTTTCCCTCTAAGCTTTCTTTCATGTCAAAGGTTAGTCTAGCTTGTTCAACAGCTTAGACCTCAGAGCCTGAGAAAGACTTGAGTATGCGGCCACGTGGTATCAACAGCTAAGATTTCAAAAGCATGAAGAGAGAGTCTTTAGAAAAATAACTGAGGGTTAGCTGTTAGAAACAAGTTCACAGTTTGACTGACCCAGAAATAAATTACTCTAAACCCAGTAACTGATTTAACGTGTCTGCTCACCAACTCCCCCATAACCCACCATGAACATTTTAAAATGAGTGTTTTTGACATAAATGCCTCTCTCTTAGAACGCAGTAAAATCTTGAGTATTTACCCCATAAAATAAACCTGTCAGGAATGTAGCAGTCAAAAAATAAATTCATCTCTTTTCTAGGAAAAGTAAAGTAATTAGACTTATATTTTTTAAGCCAACAACAAATCCTAGTCACAAATTATCTGTTGAGTACAACATAAATTTCGGTGATAAATTCATGATGCCTTCTTTCTTTCCCAGCCTTTCCAGGTTAATAAGAGCAAATTTCTCACTAAAGAATTCAGCTTTGCTGTTAGAGAGATGGCTCATCGTGAGAGTGCTTGCCTTGTGAATGTGAGCACCTGAGTTCTAGCCCAGAGCCCACACAGAAAGCTGGCACAGTAGCATACATTTGTCCTCCCAGCCCTGGTGAGAAAGAAGGCAAGGTGGAAACAGGTCACTTGCTGGAAATTCCAAGTTCACTGACAATGAGAGGTCCTGTCTCCATAAAAGATGGACAGCTCCTAAGGAAATGATTTCAGAGGTGTCCTCTTCCCTCCGCACAAACGCCTGTATGTGTATGTGCACGTGCACACAAGCATGAGCACACACATATGTTGCACAAAGACACACATTTAACTAAGTGCCAGATAACTTGAATACCCATCTCACCTCTCTCCATTCTGAAAAAAAGAAAAAGAAAAAGGAAGAAGGGAGAGCATTTTCTGTGGGTTTCGCTGACAAATGAAGCATTTCCATACTGGCTGGGTTCTTATAGCTGTGATAAATGCCAGGATGACAAACAAGTGGGTGAGGACTCATCTTAGAGTTGTAGTGCATCATGAAGAGAAGTCAGGGCAGGAACTCAAGGCAGGAATCTAGGCAGGACTGAAGCAGAGGCAGTGAGGAGACACTGCTTAATGGATTGCTTTCTCTGGCTTTGTTGATCATGCTTCTTTACACAACCCAGGACCCAGGATGGGAACACCCCAAGTGCTCATCCCACATCAATCATTAATCAAGAAACTACCCTACTGAGCTGATTATGGGAAATCTCAATTACAGGTAATCTCAACTGATGTGCCCTCTTCACAGATGACCCTAGCTGCGTCAAGGTGACAAAAAGAAACTAACCAGAACAGTACTACACTCTAAATAAAAATATGTTCACACACCTTACCAACTACAGTGCTCTGACACACGATATCTCTAGACATAGGTTATCTTCTTTAAAGATAACTATCATGTAGGACCATTTTACTATATCTAGGCACTGTTTGAAAATTAATTCTAATATGTATAACTAATTTTTCTATTCTTTGAAATAAAAAAGCCAAACCACCTGAGGTCTTGGGACAACCAAAACAGTTGAGTTTGTTTGGATAGCTAAGTCATAACATGATGCTCTATTTTCTTTCAATTGACCTTGGAAATTATTGCGTACTTTCTTCAAGACTACTTCCAAGCTCTCTTTCCCACCTAGGCACAAGAGGAAAGAGCACCTTCCTTGGCATGAAAAGATGGCACCATGAGTAACGTGCTTGCCGTACATGAGTGAGAACAAGTGTCCCCAGAACCCACATGAAAACCTGGGAAGGTGTGAGAAGTTGCCTATAACCCCAGCTGGTGGCTGGTAGGAATAAAGGTTCCTAGAACAAGCTGGCTAGCTAGAGTGTTCACAATGATGAGCTCAGGGCTCAGTGAGAGACTGGTGAATAAGATTGAGAAAGATTGAGTACAAAGCCTGAAGTCAACCGCAGACTTGTACACACATGCACACACATACATCCATGCACACGTGATGGTACATCATACACATAGATCAATGTGTGAAAATAATCCTTCCTCCTAGGATCACTGGAAAAACTCTTTCCGAAGCACCATTGTATTCACGCAAATCTTCAGCCATCTTTTGGATCCCGTTCGATGTCTTGACCAGTCGCCAGGATTCCTTTGTATCTCAGTACTTGTTGCTCTTTTCAGTGCCCCAGTTGGGCTCAAAGCCACTCCCAAAGCATTTCAAGCTTCCCATCTTAGTTCACAAAGCCACTTCCACCTCGTTCCAGGCCCTCTTGTAAGCTAACCCACATGGAAGCCCCCAATCAGCTTCCCCATCCAGCATCCTTCATAAGCCCCCTCTTAAGTCTCCATCCTGTGTGTTAGAAGAACATGACCTATTACACACTTGGCAATGCTTCCTATTTCTCTATTTTATAACAAGCCTAAATAAATGAGTTCTTGTTTGCCAAGCATGGCAACACACAGTCACACTGAAATACTCAGAAGGGAGAAACAGACGGATTGTGAGTTCAAGGCCAACCTGGGCTATGAAATCCTGTCTCAAAAAAATATATAATTGTGTTCATTTAGAAATAGGAGGTTTAGAGATATCCTGTGCCCAGTGTAGAATGAAGCACCATCTTGAACATGTGAGTCTTTCTAATATTCTTGTAACATCCTCTAATTGTTTATAGAGATGGAGTCCCTGTGGTGCTCAGAGCTCTTGAGGTAAGTGCTTAAAGAGGCTGACTTGGCTTGGCGGAAGTGGCCTAAAGTGCCAATAGAAATTCTACTCTTTAGACCATTCCAAATGTTTCTGAAAGAACAGTAAACCACAAGATTGTTCCAGCTATCAGGTATGGGTATAAGAAAGGCAGCATCAGAGAAAAACCCTTCTATGGGTTTTTGAGGATGCTGAAGAAACACACTAGGAAAAGGAGGCGCCTGGCCAAGTGAAGACCCATGAGAGATCCCATTTGCTGTGGAAAACATTATCTACCCAAACATCCAATTTCCAAGGAATTTAGGTCTTGAAGTGAAGAAGACAAACCCAGTATTTATTTCTACCACTTCCACATTGCAAACCATTTCTTCTTGTTTTGACCTTTTTAGTCCAAAACAACTGAAGCAAGGCTTTGGAAGATAGCTGAACTGAATGGCTTCATCACCATTGGCAAATTCTAACTTAACACTTCATCCTCTTTCTAGAAACCACATCCAAATGGAGGGAGGTGGTGCCAAGGCTGGGCATCTCAGTAAACACATGCCCAGCTCTTGGAGGCACCACTGAGGAATATGACATCACATGCCCTAAGCCACCTACCTCCATTACACACCAGATCCTGTAACTATACCACAGAACTGCCACGAGCAAGGTGGGCTCAGCTTCAGCCTATCACTGCTGGCTGGCTATACTTCTGTAGTTCATGTCCACGCAGCACCTTTGCAAGCAGGCTCCCTGGTGAAATTAGCATGGTAATACTTTCCATCACTGTGGTCCTCCGTGTTTTTAACAATGAGTCATTTGGAGCCCAGAAACCAGCAAGCAGCTTAAAGCCTTTAGCTTCTTGCTGCAGTCTGGCTCAGTGGCCCATGTGAGCCTCTTTGTGACTTTAATTTGGGACAGGAGGCAGCTGGAGTGTGGCTGACCCCATCCATCCTTCAACAACCCTTTTGCCTGGCTTTCAGGGGTCAGGAACAACATTCCAGCTGCCAGCTGCATGCCTGGTGACAGGCTGAAAGATCCTTCCCAAAGAACAGCAAAGTTAATAAACAGCTCAATTATTCTTTCTCCTCTCCTTCACTCTCTTCTGCCAAAGGGCTGCCCCAATTTTATAATAACGTCCGTCACCAAACAATTAGGCAAGGTGCCACCACCCCTAACACCCTGGGTTCTAGAGATTTCTAGTGTAACTTGACTTGGACCAGGAGAGAAAACTAATGTGACATCTTTCTGAGAAAAAAAAAATGTGGACATTAAACCACTTAACCTCTTAAGAGCTGGCTAAAATATTTCTTAAAAAAATTAAATACCATTACCTCCTCAGGCCAGAGCATTAGCACGCGCACACACACACACACACACACACACACACACACATACACACTAAAACCACATCAGCCAAGAATATATCTTCTTTTAAGACTTGCTGTGTTACCCATAGAAAACTCTCAGAAATACAAACATATAAAATATAATGTATAAAATAGTAACATTGAATCGTTTCTATATGAATACAAGTGAACATGCAACCACAAATATTTTAAATGGACATTTATATGTACCTATATGTGTCATTTATCTCTTAAATTTTATATATTATTTATATTAATCTTTATGCATGAATATAGCATATATACATATAAAGTGTTTTAGGTATGTAGATACTTTATGTGCAATAGATTCATGGATATACTTATTAGAAATATTTTAACTAATGTGTTTATGTTCAATACACTTTATCTACAAATGCATACTTAATAAAATGTCAATACAAATATATCCTTACCACAAAGACGCATGAAAGCATTCAATTCCCATAAAGTAGTTTCTCCTGTTCTTTATTATCTCTTTTGTAAGTATGTCATGAACAAGAATTAAAGAGCTACAGGACAACCATGGCTCATACAAAAGCCTAGCTCTGCTATTTGCTCAAACACAAATAACCATGAGTTGTCCTCACTGCCTAAATAGACTTTGGCTTCTGAGAGGAAGAGGTAAGGCTGGCGAGTGAAGGCTTCTCTCCTAAACATTAGGCTGAAGCATCAATTTATACTTATGGATTTCCTAGGACAATTTAACCAATCTGAGACAAATACTGAAACTGAACAGGACAATTTTTTAAAAATATATATTAAGGGGAGATAGATCATTGGTAGTATAGTTGCCTGGCATGCAGAATGTTCTTGATCCAATTCTGAAAAATAAGATTTCTGAGTGTAGAGTCCCATGCCTGCAATTCCAGTAACTGGGAGGTGGAGACAGAAGGATTGCAAATTCAAAACTAGTCTGGTTTACTTAGGGATTTCTAGTGCAGCTTGGACTATGAGCCCAAGCTTTCAAACAAGAAAAAAAATTAAATAAAGGTAAAACGAAGACAATATTTATTCTCAGGTACATATGTAAGTGTTTGAAGAATAATATTGTCTCAAGCCCCAGGAAAGGAGTTCCCTGTGCTTTCAACAGCGTACCTGAGCAAGCACAGCCAACCCTCAAACACTGTCCGGAGCTCTTCCAGGTCTCATTTATACAAACTGACTTCCACTCACGCAATTTCCTGGAAGTATTAGAGGCATGAACCAGATAGCATCACAGCTCAAGAGCTGCTGCATTTCCTGTGCCTGAACTAGGTCAAGTCTGCCCTCTCACATTCCCTGGTTACAGAGGAAACCAAATACAAGGACACTTTACTATCTGTCACTGCCTGCCTTTTAAAGCCAGTCTGTCCAGTGTTTCCTGTCAATAGTGGTGTGGGTGGTGAACACAGCTCGCATTGTTTATGGCAATTATAAATGCAGAAAGGCAGGGAGGGAGGAAACATTTTCTTCTGACATAACAAGTTATTGCAAGCTAAAAACCACAGGTCACCTCAGTACATTCTGGTCCCCTAGGAGAGACCACAGTAGCATTCTACAAACACTAAGAAACAAAGGTCTGCAACACTGTTGCCAAATACAAAGATGGTCTCCCTCTGTTGCAGTGAAGAGTGACTGACAAGGTCCTACTGTAGATTCCCTTCCCATTCAAAACATTCCTCAAAATACCTTAGCGGCTCTAGCAGGTTCATTCAACATCTTAGACCCTGAGAGTAGTTTATGGATTCCACTAAAAATGGTTGCTGTCCATACCACAGCACTTTTCTCAAACATTATTTTTTCATCCTGCAACTCCTGTTTCATGACAGACCTGCTAATGTCCCTTTTGGATACTACAGCCTCAGGGGAGCATGAGGAAGTCAGTCATGCAGAACTTAAGGGTGTATATCAAACAGTATATTGGGAACAAAAGTACCTATCCTTGCTGACTTTAGTCAGGAAGATGGTATCTGAAGATACATCAGATCAGTGCACGCCCTCCTCCAAAAACACCTACTACAAAGCCCTGGCCCCTACACTCACCTGCATCCCATCTGCCCTTGCTCATTACTTCTGATGTTACATAATTACTATCTATTCTCCCAATTTTAGTTCTCAAAAAAAAAAGTTCCTGGCTATCTAAACCAGCCTTTACTCAATCTTTTTGTTGCTAAAACTCACATAAAGCAAGCTGAAAGTCTTCAGTGAAC
This sequence comes from Mus musculus, assembly GCF_000001635.26. Classification (NCBI taxonomy): domain Eukaryota; kingdom Metazoa; phylum Chordata; class Mammalia; order Rodentia; family Muridae; genus Mus; species Mus musculus. The sequence goes on from NC_000069.6 coordinate 40,411,904, forward strand.
TTGTCTAAACAATACAGCAAATAAATATATTATTAAAATGTCAGCTAATGTGTGAATTAAAGCAAGGTGTCCCCATTGTCAATAAAGTATAGTAGAGAAATCCAGGACATGTATAGAATATAAAATATACACATTAGCAGGGATGTAATGAAACAAGAGATGAAAAAAATGTTTGAGAAAAGTGCTGTGGTATGGACAGCAAAAACTGATATCTTAACAGAAAGACAGTAGAAAAACTAAAGGACCTTTATCATGTGTGTTTGTAGCTCTTGAATTTCATGCTGTGTGTATGCATTACTGCGTCAAAAGTAAAAATAAGTGTTAAATTTAAATTTTAGAACAACCGTGGTAGCAAACAGAAAAATGGGGAAACAGAGGAGAGCTACATAATATGCAGAGTTCATATTTACTACAGAGGCCAAATGTAAAAATTATCTGCTGTACAAACGGCAAGAAATATCAGGATTTCTAATAAAAATGTTACTTTCTTAAACTCAAAAGCTGATGCTGCTCAGCTGTTTTGTTCAGACATCTGATTTCTTATTTGATGCGTGTCCTTGGTGGTATGTGTATTAAAGTAAATGTCTAAGAAATTTAAGTCCTTTGGAAGTCTAATTTTAAACTTCATATTCTACAAACTCTAAAATCCTTAGATTATACACACACACACACACACACACACACACAATATCTGCACTTCTGGTTAGTGAGGGATGGTGTAGAATGGCGGTAGGAAGACAGAAATACCCTTAGTGAGGGAAATATCGTTCATTTAATCATTTGTGCAGTGTACTCCAGAGGGAACAGATAGAAAACAAAACAAAAACACTATGTCTCATCGGGTGGACATGCTGGACTTGAGTCACTTCCAGATGACCCAGGGAAATAGAAAAATGGGTTTCAAACAGAGCAGGCAAGACTCCCCATAGTTTAGTTTGGGGACCTCAAGAGCAAAGATCAGCTGGTGACATGACAGGCAGTTTCTCTGAGAACCCAAGGCAGGATTGGTGGACTGAGCCACAAACAAAATGTCCACTGAGTCCACAATCCTGAGGACCTCAGAGGCGGATGTTCTGAACAATGAGTAATGACATCTAGAGTCCCATTAGGTCAGGGGCAAGGTGAAGAGGCAGAAGTGCAGACCTCCAGAAAAGCCAGCCCCCACCCCACCCCCACCCCCAGCCCTAGATGAGTAGAAACATTGTTTCCATTAGGCAAAGCCTTTGAGCCATGAGTGCAATTTACAGACACAAGTGAACTTGGAATACATTTTAATAACGTTCCCACAGGTGATGGTTGAAAAGCTTCAGGGAAATCTAAAGGAGGACACGCCTGTCTCAAAAGACCTGATGAGGAGAAGCTCTCAGAACGCAAACCATAAATTGAATTAGCGATGCACGAAAGAGAGAAGAGTTAAATGCCTCCTATATGCAGATAAATAAATAAACAAATAGGGCAGTCAGGAAAAGATGTTTTTAAACACACTTCAAAGACCACTGGAGATGTTGGGAAGAAAGAAACAAAGAAGTCCTCAGAAGCACAAAAGGCCAAACAGTGGTATCTAGTGTGACTCAAACCACATGTCAAGCGCTTTTATGGAAATGATAATTCCCATCAAAACATGATACTTTGTAGCCACCATGCCCTGATCCTTCCTTCCCTCGCTTGTGTTGTGAGTATAACAAATAAGCTGCAATCTGGAAATGATAAATTAATCAAATTAAAATTTCCCTTTGGGGCCATAGCATTGGGCGATGCTGTTTCCCCACTAAAAAGAAAACTGCAGCCAAGAATGAGCGGGAAGAAAGAATGAAGTCTCGGGGAGACAAAGCAATGGGGAGAGAGCTCCACTGAGGTTGCCATGTTGCTTAAAGCACCTTAACTAGGCAGAAGTTGCTTTTCAGCAAAGCTAACATGTTCAATAGTAACTCAGCATTTCTTCTCTGATAACAGTTTTTAAAAGTGAGAGACTCTCAAGTCTGTCAGAGCGTTTAGTAATTTTATAATTTATGAGCTTAAGAGAATGGGGCTATAGTTTCATGTTTCATTTCAAAACCTTTTTAAAAGCTACAATCGGTTGAATCTGGAGATGGTCTCTATATTTTTATGAGACTAAAATGTTTAAGGCTACAAACAAAACGCGTTCTTACTGCACATGACTAATGCTCAGAGAACAGTTCAAAGACCAGGAATTTTAAAAGCAACAGTTCAACTCACTTCCTGACTGGAAAAGTCATTTTCAGTGTTAACCTTCAGGTCTATCCAGCAGCTGGGAAACAGTTTATTTTATTACATACTTAATAAGTGTCGTACACTCTTCCTAAAAGAGGCAAAGTATGTTCCTTTTAAACCCTGAAAATGGCAGCACGGGTAGATAAGACACAGAACTCAGTGCATGCAGTATGAGCCGCTGCCCTCCAGCCAAGCACAATAGACGACCCTCATCAGTTTGTGCATCCAAATTCAAAACTTAATGAAAGGTTTTTAGAACTCTGCTTGACAATGATTGGTGTACAGGCATAAGGACAAGGGTCTGCATTCCCAGCATCTGTGTAAAAGCCTGGCACTGAGAGAGATAGGGGTAGAAGAACTAGCGGGGCTCACTGGCCTGGCAGCTCTGGGCTCTGTGAGAGACCTTGTCTCTGGAGATCAAGGTGGACAGTGACAGAGCAGAAGACCAAAAAAGCTTCTCAGGTCTCCACACATATATGCAGAAGTATGAACATGAACACACACACATGCACACATGCTTGTGCAAGTAGTATACATACATTCATGGAGGAAAGGGAGAGAAGAGAAAGGAGGTGTCTTTGTTAAAATTGGCTATTAAGTACAAAACCTATATCATATCAGCACTTTGGGGAGGTATGTTTCTTGAATTTCAATGTCTTCAGATTTAGGCAGGGGGATATCTATCCCTTAAAGAGTCATGCAGAACTAGTTAAGATAATATTGTCTCTACAATTATCTTCAAATGTCAATTATTAATTGTGATTATGTGTGCCTACACACAAAGATAAAATAAATGTCCTAAAACATTAAAAATAGGATTTCTTGAGAAAGACTGGAAGATAAAGAGCTAACAGCATGGGGACCTGAGTTGTGACCCGAGGAGCCATGTAAAGATCTGGCTGCTAGTCGTAATCCCACCACTGCAATGATAGAAACAGGCAGATATTTTGGGCGAGCTGGCCACCCAGCCTAGCCTAACTACCTAGTTATAGGCCAAAAAGAGAGTCTGTCTCAGAAAAGAAATAAAAGTGAACAGTTGCTGAGGCATGGCCCCTTGAATTCTCCACTGGGTTACATTCACAGGAGCACACATGTGGATGCACACACACACACACATGTGAATGTGCATACACATGCACATATGTATGCATGCACAAACATAGAAAAATCATTAATCTAGACATAGATTAACAAACATTCACTGAACTATCATTTTCATTTTTCCATCGATTTCAAATATTTATACATACAAATTCAGCAAAGGGAACAAGCAAGATACATCAGTTAAACTCCACTGCAGGACTGAAGCCTTACAGAGTATCACAGCAGAGTAGGGCAGGAAAACCAACACAACATTAAATATATGGAATATACTTAAATACACATGATACATACTGCCTTAGGGTTTTACTGCTGTGACAGACACCATGACCAAGACAAGTTTTTTTCTTTTTTTAATTAGACATTTTCTTTATTTACATTTCAAATGTTATTCCCCTTTCCTAGTTTCCCCTCTGAAAATCCTCTATTCCCCCTCCCTGCTTCCCCTGCTCCCCAACCCACCTATTCCTGATTCCTGGCCCTGGCATTCCCCTGTACTGGAGCATAGAAACTTCACAGGACCTAGGGTCTCTCCTCCCATTGATGTCCAACTAGGCCATTCTCTGCTACATAGGCAGCTATAGCCATGAGTCCCACCACGTATTTTCTTTGATTGGAGGTTTAGTCCCAGGGAGCTCTGGGGATACTGGTTAGTTCATATTGTTGTTCCTCCTATGGGACTGCAAACCCCTTCAGCTCCTTGGGTACTTTCTCTAGCTCTCCTCCTTTATTGAGGACCCTGTGTTCCATCCAATGGATGACTGTGAGCATCCACTTCTATATTTGCCAGGCATAGGCAGAGCCTCTCAGGAGACAGCTATATCAGGCTCCTGTCAGCAAACTCTTGCTGGCATCTGCAATAGTGTCTGGGTTTGGTGATTGTTTATGGGATGGATCTCCAGGTGGGACAGTCTCTGGATGGTCATTCCTTTAATCTCTGCTCTGAACTTTGTCTCTGTAACTCCTTCCATGGGTATTTTCTTCCCTCTTCTAAGAAGGATCAAAGTATCCACACTTTGGTCTTCCTTCTTCTTGAGTTTCATGTGTTTTGCAAATTGTATCTTGGGTATTCTGAGCTTCTGGGCTAATAGCTATTTATCAGTGAGTGCATACCACGTGTGTTCTTTTGTGACTGGGTTACCTCACTTAGGATGATATCCTCCGGATCTATCCATTTGTCTAAGAATTTCGTAAATCCATTGTTTTAATAGCTGAATAGTACTCCATTGTGTAAATGTACCATATTATCTACATCCATTCCTCTGTTGAGGGACATCTGTGTTCTTTCCAGCTTCTAGCTATTATGAATAAGGCTAGGATAAACATAGTGGAACATGTGTCCTTGTTACAAGTTGGAGCATCTCTGGGTATAGGCCCAGGAGTGGTATTGCTGGATCTTCCAGTAGTACTATGTCCAATTTTCTGAGGAACCGCCAAACTGATTTTCAGAGTGGTACCAGCTTGCAGTCCCACCAGCAATGGAGGAGTATTCCTCTTTCTCCACATCTTCACAGCATCTGCTGTCACCTGAGTTTTTGATCTTAGCCATTCTGACTGGTGTGAAGTAGAATCTCAGGGTTGTTTTGATTTGCATTTCCCTGGTGATTAAGGATGTTGAACATTTTTAGGTGCTTCTCAGCCATTTGGTATTGCTCAGTTGAGAATTCTTTGTTTAGCTCTGTATCCCAATTTTAATAGCATCATTTGGTTTTCTGGAGTCCAACTTCTTGAGTTCTTTATATATATTGGCTATTAGCCCCCTATCAGACTTAGGATTGGTAAAGATCTTTTCCCAATCTGTTGGTTGCCTTTTTGTTCTATTGACAGTGTCCTTTGCCTTACAGAAGCTTCACAATTTTATGAGGTCCCATTTGTCGATTCTTGATGGCCAAGGCAACTCTTAGAAGGACAACATATATTGTGGCTGGCTTACAGGTTCAAAAGTTCAGTTCATTATCATCAAGGTGGGAACATGGCAACATCCAGGCAGGCATAATACAGAAAGAGCTGAGAGTTCTACACCTTCATCTGGAGACTGCTAGGAAAATACTGGCTTCCAGGCAGCTAGGACAAGGATCTTAATTTCTATACCCACAGTGTTACACCTACTACAACAAGGTCACACCTCCAAATAATGCCACTCCCTGAGCTAAGCATATTCAAACCATGACACATACTACTGAGTGCTGTAAAAATCCAGCCATTTCAGGCTTCTGAGAAGATATATGTTGACTCCAACACCACCAGGGAAGGTAAAGAAACTTTAAATTATAAAAGAACACCCACCACCTGGCAGCGGTGCAAATATATCTCCTAACCACACCAGAAAAGCAGCACAGACTCGACAGAGGCCATCCCATACTGGAAGGTTCTACACACATTCTGTCAGGTCAAACTTTCTTCAAGAAGTAACAATGGCCATTAAAAAGGCACTTGACTTTGGGAGAGAAGGGAGTTTATTTCTATTTGTAAAACTAGCTTAGAAATGGTGACTGGATCTCAGAGGTTAAAAGCAGATACTGCTATCACAAAGGACTTGAGTATGGTCCCCAGCACCTACTATGGGTGGCTCCCAACTACCTGTAACTCTAGCTTCAATGACTCTGATGCCCTCCTCTGGCTTCTGTGGACACTGTACTCACACACACACACACACACACACAGAGAGAGAGAGAGAGAGAGAGAGAGAGAGAGAGAGAGAGAGGGAGAGAGAGAGAGAGAGAGAGAGAGAGAGAGAGAGACTCACTCAATTTTAATGTTTTTTAATCATTAAGTTAGTCTTTATGAAATGGCAGACCATCTCCTCACATAGATTTCCTGTCTGCATAGGGCCAAGTGTTCTTTCTCACAAGTATCTCTGACTGAATGAAGATAACGTAGATATTTCTGCACAGTCCAGTGTTTATTATACAACCAGAGCATCACTGTTCTTTCTTTCCAGAGTGACCAGTACTTGAGATCCAAGAACAAAAGAAGAACCTGCAGGCCATCCGCAAGTAAGCAGGCCATCAAGTTGTTCAAGTCAACAAAAGCCAATCATTTCGTCTCTCCACAGACGTGTAGGCCATCAGTGAGTTGATTACACTGCCAGCCATATCCAGATTGTTTTGTTTCTCTCTGTTTTTACTCTCTCTACTTTAGACACTGCCTGTCCTAAACTAGGAGTGCTAGAATGAAATATTATTAAAAACTCATAAGTGGCAATCCTTGCCTTGACTACACACCATCTGTTTCCTACACCAGGCCTAGAATGATCTTTTAAATCAGGAAACAGAGAATACAAGTCTCCTGCATTGACACTTCCAGTGGTTTCCATTTAGAAGAAAACCCATATTCCTTACCCTGACTGCTTGCCTGCTCTTGTGCAATCTGGTCCTGTTTGTATCTCCAGCCTCATATCCTTCCAGTTTGCCTCCTACTCAGTATAATGCAGCCATCTTGGCTCTCTTTCTGCTCCTCAAGTAGACCAACTTGCTCTCCTTGACACCTTGGCAGTGGTGGGCTTTCCTCTGCCTGGAATGTGGAGATCAGTTGTCTGGCTAGACACTGTTGGCATGTGAGTCTCCAGTGAAACATCACTTCTCAGAAAGTTTTCCTGCTACTAAAACATTGCCGTGCTTTACACACTGTGACCCTGAGCATGGCCTGATTTTTTTCTGATTTACGTTTTTATTGGTTTCTTCCATCTTCTAAACAAGTTTTCTGATTTATCCCACAAGCATTTAAAAACTATGAGGGGATATTATCCACGACTGCATTTGCCAAATATTAACACTGTGAAGTGAGCAAATTCTTAAAAGGCTAAAACTACTAAAATGAATCAGAAGAAAGAGAAAAGGAGAAACCCTGCAGTGAGTGAGGAGATCAACTTTGATCAGTTTTGAAACTTCACATGAAGAAAGGCCTAGGGCTCGTGTGCACTGCTGGGGACATCGACCAAACATTAAGAGAAGTTACCGCTAACTCTTCACGTCACGTGATTGGGTCACACCACTCATGGGATTACACACTTTGGGATTACCCAAAGGAATCTTGGTCAGCACACCCCAGAAATACTACCAGAAGTTGACAGTTGCTTTAAGAGAGAGGATCGTTCTTTTATTTAATGTGTGACCACTGATCGGTATAACCACAGGCTTCTCCACTCATGCTCCAGCTCCCAAATAGTGACTTGGAAGCTTACTATCTACTAATAAATACCTAGGCCTTAAGCTAGGCTTGTTCCCTAACTTGCTTATAACTCAGTTATCCAATTTATACTACTCTATGTCTGCCACACGGCTGGCTACCTCTCCTCAGTTTCATACTTCAGACTTCCTCTGAGTTTTGGCGGCAAATCTTCTCCTGCACCTGACTATATCCCAGAGTTCCTCTTTCCCTGCTGGATGTCCCACCTTCTATTCTACCCTTTCTTATAGGCCAATGGCTTTTAATTGACAGGTGATACTTCCACACTGTACACAAGAGGTTATCCCTACAGGTAGGTTGGTCTTTCTACTCCAGTGGATGGCTCCCCACTCAACTAGATGATCTTCATTGGTCAAAAGATGTTGATGACATGCTAGGATGACTGAAGAACCTCAGCCTGGAGCTACTACAGGAGGTTTCCTGGATTATTCTTTGTTACTGGAGGAGTGGTAGAACATTAATGGTCAGAACTACTTCCACGTGCAGACCGCCAACAGATGGCTGGAGATCTTGTTAAAGATCCAGTTGCACTAGGAGTATGGGACCTAGAACAATGACTGATAGCAAGTGATGAGGGACCTCAAGAGTGCCTGAGTGACAACAGTGGTGTCTGAGACTAGAGCATCTCTGAGTAACTGGGGGAGTTCGGGATCTGGAGCTAGAGCATGTCATGTCATTGAGCAGGCTGAAGAACAGGACCACCTACACGTGACAGTGCTAATTGAACTCACTAGTCATCAAAAATGAAAGAACATGAAGTAAGGAGGGACAATGTTGAGGTCTTAGGAGAAGGTGGAGGAGTTTCAACAGAGGTGGATCAATTTCCTTGTACACGTGTATAGAATTCTCAAGAAAAAAATAAAAATTAATGCTGAAAATAAAAAGATGGCCCTGCTCTAGTACAGCTGACAAGCCAGGAAATGGATGAGACCGCACATGTGTCTGAGGACAGGAAGAAGGGTCCCACTGGTCTCTCACTCTCTCATCATACTAATCTGCTTCTTTCCATGTTTGTGATGGTTAATTTATGCATCAACTCAATTGAATGAGGAACTCATGCGTTTGGCCAAAAGTTACTCTGGTTCTTCTGTGAAGCATTTCCGGATGAAACTGATGCTTGAATGAGGAGACTGAGTAAAGCATGTGTTGTCCTTCCTGATGTGAGTAGACCATTCCCAGGTCAGTAAGCTTGTTTAAGAAATACTAGTGAGCTTCAATTTCTTCCTTCCTGACCACCTTGGACTGGAACAGTCCTTATTTCCTGCCTGGAGATTCAAACAAAAAAAGCAGTGTTTTCAGTTTCTAACAGCAAACAAATGGATTTCTTCTAAAATTAGATTTAAACATAAGGTTAATCTGTGCCACTGTGGTGGTCTGAATAGGAATGGCCCCCACAAACTCATGTGTTTGACTGCTTGGCCATAGGGAATGGCACTTACAAAGTGTGGCCTTGTTTGAGTAGATGTGGCCTTGTTAGGGGAAGTGTGTCACTATGCAAGGGCAGTGGCTTTGAGGTCTCATATACTCAAGCTACGCCCAATGTAGGAAAGTCTCCTTCTGCTGCTTGTGGTTCAAGATGTAGAATACTGAGTGTTAGCATTTCCTGTAGGCTCCACCCAACAGTTACCTAACAAAGACAGGTATCTGAGCCTAGCTCACTATAAAAAGGACTGATGGTTCAGCTTCTCTCTCTCTCTCTCTCTCTCTCTCTCTCTCTCTCTCTCTCTCTCTCTCTCCCTCTCCCTCTCTCTCCCTCTCTCTCCCTCACTCTCTTTCTTTCATCTTTCTCCATCTCCTACTCTCCTTTTTTCTTCCCCATGTGTCCCTAGCTGGCCTCTTCCCCCTCTTTCACTCTTTCTCTCTCCTCTCTCTGTCCTTCTCTGCCCCCCTTTCTCTCCCTGTACCCCTTCTTCCTTCCACTGCACCACTGTAGCTCTTTATAAAACACAACCCTTGGCTCCTCCAGCACCATGTCTACCTGCACACTGCCATGCTTCCCACCATGATGATAATTGATTAAACCCCTGAAACTGTAAAGCAGCCCAAATTTAATGTTTGCCTGTATAAGAGTTGTCTTGGTCATGGTGTCCTTTCACAGAAATAAAACCCTAAGACAGACATCAAACAAGGACAGTTCTCTTTTTTGTGTACTAGGTGAAGAATGTTTGCAAAAGAAGCAGAAAGTAAAATTCAAAGAAAGAAGTAACAGTTGGGAGGTGTCTATCTGGATAAATCAACTTCCTGTGTGATTCTGACTCTATGGAAACAGCAGAAAAGAAGGCAGTGGCTCCCAGTAGGTTGGGAGAATGGGGACTGACAGAAAACAGGTGAGTTTCAGGTCAGTGATGTCATTATTATTGTGTTTTCACAAAACCCCTACAATGCACAACAAACTGAGTTGCAGTGTAAATTATAGACTAAAACAATAGCTTGTGAACACTATTGTCAGTGTTCTAAGGAAGGTGGGGTTCACTGGAAGCTCTTGTATGGTCTACCAAATTCTCCTATATATTTTGAATTGTTCTAAGCAGTCTGTTATCTTTAAAACTCAATGGGTGGGTAGATATTGGAAGATCTAGAACTTTTAGGAGAAAATAACAAAACCTTGGTAGCTGAAGTATCTGAATATGCCCCCCCAACATCTTATGCTGAATATTAAAGCCCAATATTCCAGTCTTAAGAGATGGTGTCTCAACCAGAGATGACACAGTCCTTTAAAAACAGCACTCAGGAGACAGAGGCAGGCCTGCCTATCTCTGAGTTTGAGGCCAGCCCAGTCTACAAAGCAAGTTCCAGAACAGCCAGGGCTACATAGAGAAACACTATCTTTGAAAAACAGAGAGAAGGTGGTGAAAGAGAGAGAGACAGACAGACAGACACAGAAACATCCACAGAAAGATATGAGTTCTCTGATAAATGATTAGCCATGAGACTTGAATTTATGTATAAAATGGGCTTAAGGAGCTGCTGGTCCCTTCTGCCCTCAAACAACATGAAGACACAGCAGAAAGCTCATCTTTAAAACACAGTGTGTTGATCTTGGCCTTTATCATCTCCAAAATGGTGAGAAATACATTTCTGTTGTTTATAAGTTACCCAGCCCAAGCTATTTCATGATACCAACAAGAATGGGTTAAGACCTAATATAGACCAGCACAGAATTAGCTTCAGATTCTCATGTTGAGTTTAGCTGTTACCACATAAACAAATCACAGGGCTGAGACTCAGCCCAAGCAGTCCTCATGGTGGCTCACAGTGCTTGGTCCACTCTGGATAGCTGTTTCGTAGTCAGTAGTGCATGAATAAATAAATAGTAGTATAGTTAGGTTATTGGTGTTCTTGTTGTTTGACATGAGGTCTGTGTAAACCAGACTGGCCTTGAACTCACAGAGATCCTCTAAACTCTGCCTCCCAAGTGCAGGGATTAAAGGCCTGTGCCACCATGCACTACTATAGTTTAGAATGTAAAATAACTCCCCCAAGGCTCACTTGTTTATAGTTTGGTTGCCGACCTGCCAAACTATTGGGAAGAGTAAGAACCTTTGGGTGGCTGGGCCAACTAAGATGAGACTCCATCACTGGGTGGTCTCTTGAGACCCCAGTCCCTCCTCCTTCTGTCAGATATGCACCAGGAGAACAACTCAGGAAGGCATGAGGGCATTGCTCCTAACTCAGTGCAGACCTCTGCCCATGCTATAGAGCAAACATAACTCATTAGGTTAAACTAAGCTTAACGTATCCCCAGGGAGGGCTTCTTGGGATAATTCTCATAAGAGACATTGTGTGATATTTAACAATTTGATTCCCACTCACTAAACACCAGCAGCATTCTGAAATGATCACTACAGCCAGCAACTCCCCTGTGGAAAGATAGCAACGATGCTTAGAATCACTAACTTAAAAGAATCAAACCCTCAGCAATGTGTAGGCAGCCCCTACTGGAGTAACATTCTTAAGTCCTTGCCAAAACTTGGTGCCCTCCTCCCAAAAGAGACCCACAACATTCAGGTTGCTTAAGAAGCTAAATGCATGTGCAGCTCCGCCTCCCCACTCCCCTTGAAAGCAAGCTGCCTGCAGAAACCTGGGTTGCAGACACAGGCAGCTACACTCCTGCTTGATTCCTGCAGTGCATGTCTTCCTTTTCTAGTTCTTTCTGAGCCAGGGTAGGAAGGCTAACCAACTTGAGCCTGCTCCAAGCGAGCCCATTGTTCATATGCACTGCTAACTACAAACTCTCGCATCAGCTTTAGGAAGTATGAAGAGGGCATTCTGATCTCCTAGCGACCTGCTTTGTGGCAGTGGTGGTGGTGGTTGTTCTGTTGTTGTTGTTGTTGTTGTTGTTGTTGTTGTTGTTGTTGTTGTTGTTCACAGTTCATTCAATATACTAAAAGAGAGATAATGACCCTTAATCTCCTCAAAGCCATATAACCTCCATACCTGCCAAGTGCCTACCTAAATTCCCTGCTGGAGTCCTTCACCCATCACATGTATTCCTCTACCATCTTCATTGTCGGTAATAAGCTCATAGCTCAAGTTTAGTACTGGTATTTTTAGCTTCACTCAGTAATAGGTCTCATTATGACATCCTTGTACGTAATATATGTTGATCATATCTAACTCCCACCACCCTCTCCTGTCTCCTTCGACCCCCACTGACACCTCTCTCTTCCCAACTAGTGTCTCTTCTACTTTCATGTCTCTGGGGTGTCTACTTTTGGTATGGTTTGATCTGACTTGGGTTTTGGTGAACCTAAGTTTAACAACTGTAACTTACAGAAGTCTGGAGATCCACATTAGAATGAGCCAGGCTTCCCACTATTTCCCATTCGTGAACAAGGTGCAGGGTGGTGGCTAAGGCAAAGCAAATGCGTTGAAAGACTCTGGGAAACACCAGTGCCGTTCAGCAAAGCCTCCCTCATTTTCATCTACCAGTCGTGCATAAACAGTTCCTTACTTTTTTGCTTCTGTCTCAAAAATTCCTGAACCAGGTCAAGCACTTCTCAATAATCTTCTTAAATAATCTCCAATAAAATAAGCTTATCATCAAGACTAATCTTTAGAAACCACATACATTAAAAGTCCATTTCTAAGGAGAACTTTATCTCGTGTTCTTTTATTAGCACTATTTCCATTGCCAGAAATAGTTTCCACAAAGATGTCTCGCCTAGAGACTTCTGAGCTACTCAACTGCTCAACTATTTGGGATTTTGAAGGGGAAAAGAAAAACAGACAGCATTTCTGAGCCATATTTTCCTCTTAATCGCTAAACATGTGTATTTTAAGAGAAATTTAATCCAGCTACTTCTGGTTTATTTCCATTGAAATCATTAAGATGTTATTTTTTTTTTAATCACTTGTTGTCTGAGTGACTTTAAAAACTAAGTTCTTTGCTTAAAAATCCAAATTGGCCATAAGATTATTAGCCCCAAAGCCAAAAGTTTCAAGGTTGAAACAAGTGCGAGCCCCAAGTAGGAAATCAGTTTCAAATGCCAGTTACAGCCTAGAGGGGCTGGGAGGATGCTTTTCTGGCTCACTGAGCCTTTGGTGAGAGCGAGCATTAAGGCAAAGGCTACAAGGAGACTGCTAAGTAAATCCTATGCTTATAAGCCAGTCTGGAGCTTCTGAAAATTCTAATTTCTGACTTTAATTGTCTCTATGCTGATCTCCTGCGATTTCCTTTCTGGTATTTAAGGGCGAAAGTACTCTCGGTTAAAATGTAATTCGTCAAACAATGAGTTGCATTGATTCTGCGTTTGTTTCCTCTTCCTTAAAAGTTAGAAACAGCTTCAATTAAAGAGCTCGGTTTGCACAGCAAACTATCTTCCTCAGCTCATGGCTAAATGATTCTCTCACAGGCCTGTCCACCACTCCTAGAGAGACTTCCGAAATCACCAAACACGTCTCTATTGCTTTGTCTATCTGTCTGCTACGTGAAAGCTTTAAAACTACCCCAGCTAAGCCATTGCTCATCACGTGACTACCCCCAGCTTGTGAGGAGCGGGTGTGGTGGCAGTCCCAAAGGCGCCAGGGACTGCAGCTAAGTCGTATGACTTGCACCTGACTTCCTCATATAAGCCACAAACATCTTGAGAGCTGCGCAGGTGTACCAGGATACCGGTGAATCCATTTTGATGGAGATATGCCCCTGCTGCCCTGATTAGCTGAAGCTGCGTGCCTGGTGAGGTGGCGTGGCCTGCTGTTCGTGGATGAGAACTGAGAGTATAAAAGAGTGAGAGGCCCAGGGTTCGGGGGAGATATAAACAAGGGAGATATAAACAAGAAGAAACAGGACTGAATAAACGTGTGCAGAAGGATCCTGTTGCAGCATCGTTCTTCCTGGCCAGTTGAGCGAGTGCAAGACCAGCTAAGCCATTACTTGTCACGTGGTAACTTGCTGTCAGTTCTGGCCTGTTGATGTCTGTTAAGAAGAAAAATCATCACAGAAAACAAATATGAACAGTTTAACAGTTTGGCTGATAAATCTGGATAAATTTGTGGGAAAAATCCCACAGTACTTTGTGTAGAAGTTTGTATAATTTACTATGCTTCACGTCTTAAGCAGTACAAAATTATCCCTGTTTATTGCAGCAATTTATGTTTCTAAATCAACCTTGACAACATCTGTCCACCCATGACTCTACAATATAAATGGTACAATAGGAATGACATGAAAAATAGAAAGAGCATTATTAATAATAGCAAAAACTAATTTTTCAAGGTTCCACAAGCACATAGCAATCTGTGCTATATAGCTCGGTGCTGATACTCAGAGAAAAATCAACTCATTGTTCAGGAAAGAAACTAAATGGGTTTTCCCCTTTTGCACGAGCCACTTTTAAAGGTTGATAGACTCCGTTAATGAGTTTACTTTGTGACTTGTTCCAAGGTAGATGGTTTGGCAGTTCCAAGCAAGAGTCATTGTATATTGTAGAAAAAATAAACCACAAAAAAGGCTTGAACCGCTTAAGACATCACTCATATGATGGGTAATAAATTTTTATGGCTTATATTTTAACATCATGCCCATATTTTGAAAGGTGTTATTTTAATCTGAGAAGTCTTAGAAGTGTTGAACATTGAAATATGAGAGAAGGCCAATATAATTGCACCTTCATAACACACCTTCACAAACTGAATCACTGGTGAAGTAGCCAGACAAATTACAGGAAGCATTGTGTCTGAGTAACCGTGGGTACTACAGAGCATGGATCGAGTTGCCTAGGTACCTCAACGAAATTTCCCTACTAGAATCTTCTCTGGTTATTGGGGAGGGGGGGGTGTTGTCATTTTATTTGAAGTTCTGTCTATGTCCAATCCTAACAATTACTGTCCTTCCCCCACTTGTTCTCCTCCTTCTTAACACTTCCCTCCTGGCTGAGATGTACAGAATTATTCTGCCGGTATTTGCTTAGCACTCGGTAACCTCAGACCACTCAGTTCACTATAGCCTAACTTTAGCAGACAACAGCCCCTCCTCAGAAGAGTCCCCAGTCACTGCACTGGGGTCATTTCCATTGCTAACAGGATGATGTGAGGCAGTCTCATGAAAGCAGGAGGCCTGGTCCATAACGTCAGTTGTTTTGAGGCGGAGGGATACAATAATTTCCAGGTTTCATGGATTCTCTGTGAATCTTAATGCTAATGTTTTTTCTAATGTAAAGAAACAATAACCCGTTCTGTTATGTTCTCCAATTCAGAGCAGACTCAGAAACTCTTGAATACCCTTGTGACTGGTCTTCCGGGTACAATGAAAGTGACATCCTTTGAAATGTCCATTAAAATTCCTGTTTCCAAGAAGTCAGAGAAGATTTTGCTACACGTAATGAACAACAATCAGGAAGACTGGCGACCACGGTACTAAACTTGGCTCAACCATGCAGCAGTCTCAGTCTTGGATAGAGCTGAACGGGTAATGCATGTCAGGAGCAAAGTTGGATCGTGCACTTCCATACGTTACTTAAGCAGTTGTTGTCCATATGTGAAGTAACAGGTTGCCCAGTTGCATTTTGGCTAAGACTAAACCTACCATTATTCAGAATAAAACGGTGTTGAAATCTGGAGATCCTACAGGCAGAATTTCTAGTCTCTCTCTCTGAGCCTTGACACCATTGTCCCCTAGGACTACAGATCCTCTCTGTCTGCTCCTGGACCACATTTAGCACGTAATATTTTCTAAGTAATGTAAACATGCCTTGATATATTTCATACATGAGGTAACTGCTCAGACCATTCATCAGAACTCCTTAAGTGAAAAAATTAAAGTCAAAGATGAAGAAAAACTATCTCTGCATCTTCCTTATTAAAATTAAATGTTATAAAGAAAATACACATTGAAAAAAAATGTTTTTTCTCCTTTGCTTTGTAATACCATAGCTCTGCCAATACTAAAATATAACTCCTACATATTTAATAATTTTTATTTAATAATATTCTCTCCCAGTTAAGTTGGACTCCAGGAGAAATATTTTATTGGGTGTGTGACATTCTTATCCATGAACTCAGCATCTTAGAGAGCGAGTTGATGGACAAGCAGGACATTATCTGTATTGGTGAGTAAATAATCTACATTCCAGAATGTTTCTTCAAAGTTTGGAAACTTACAATGCCCGGTAAAAATCTGTCATTCTCACCCTTTGAAGGAGTCTTGAAATTGCAACTGTCTGTAGCCAAATATTATTCTCTAAAATCTGTCCCCCTAAGCGAGGATTTATGAGTCCCATAGTTAGACAATGGGAAATTATCCAAGCAAAAGTTATCCAAATAGGCGATTATCCAACAGGCTAAAGCCAAGACAACTCTCTGGAGGGAATCGCACAGATTCGGCTGCAGCTGCTTAGTAAGGATGGACACCAATCAGCTCTCTGAAGAGTGTCTCCAGGAAAAACAAACTTGAAAGACTGTTTTGTGTCCTAAGCTATTGGTTTATATTTAAAAGAAAAAAATATAAGATTGAAGCATAAGTATTTGCATGCCTGTGGTGGTTTTTTTGTTTTACTTCTAAATAGTTATGCCATAGCATCACAATTGTGGGACATCTCTGGAATACTCAAACAGCAAAGCAAATAGTGGCATGTGAAACAGAAAATACAGCAAATAATTTGATCATGTGTCCCTCTAATCCCTGCAGAGAAAATAATAATAATCATTCAAGCATGAACTAGTTGCTTGTGTGCAGTCTCCCTGGATGCTCTGGGTAACCTGGGAGAATGTTTCATGACCCTCTTTTCACAAATACAGGAATTAAAGCACAGACAGGTTGGGACACAGTCAGTGGTACCCAACTAGTAAGAAAGTGAAAGAGTTCAAAGCAAGAGCTCTTGGTAGAAAAAAGGCACTGTAGCAGGACATGTTTTGCTGTGAGGATGACACAGCAGTCACCAGCCCACTACAACTTGGGACACTTAAAAAAAAGTCTTTCGCTTCCCATCCTCAGAACTCCTAGGATCTCCTGCACCATGCCACAAACAGCAAATTCGTATTGACAGGTAAGCATCAGGGCTATGTCCTACCTTGTCATGACAAGGTCCTTTGTAGTTTTTAGTGTTTCAAGTTAATATTCTTTAATATTTAGATCAAGTCTCTTTTGTAAGCAAACCAATCCTAAAAATATCTTCTGTCTTTCTTATTCTGAGAAACAAAAAAGAGATGTTGACTATCCAATGAAGGCTGTTGATATTGCTCAGTAGTTGAACGCTTGGGTTTGATTCCTAGCACTAGTAAAGAGATAAATGATGGGTGGATAGATAGATAGATAGATAGATAGATAGATAGATAGATAGATAGTTGATAGTTAGACAGATAGATAGATAGATTGATAGATAGATTGATAGATAGATAGATAGATAGATAGATAGATAGATAGATAGATAGATAGATGTCAACTTTCTTTCTTTTTTTTTTTCTGAGACAGGATTTCCCTATGTAGCCCTGACTGTCCTGGAACTCACTCTGTAGACCAGGCTGGCCTGGAACTCAGAAATTCACCTGCCTCTGCCTCCCAAGTGCTGGGATTAAAGGTATGTGCCACCATGCCCAGCTTTCTTGATCTTCTTAAGATCCAAGCATAATTTAGTAGAGATTCCTTATATAATGAAGGTGAATTAACATTTATATTCATACTATCACATGTTCTAAGTCACCTGACCAGTACAAATACACTATGTTCATCGAACACCTGTTTACCCAGTTTCATTGTGACAGATACTAGCCTCAATTTGAAGATTAAAGTACAACTATAATAGAATCCCTATATGCGTCAAGTATTTAGTAAAACACAACATATGAATAATACCTGATAGTACATGCTTTGTAGAAACCAACTTTATAAACATAAACTAATTAATCCAACATTACCAAAACTTAGTGCTTAAAACTGTCCTTTTCATTTGACTATATGGCATGACTATATGTACCCTGTATCACATTTCTCTCTGATGCCTCTGTGGGTTCTACTGCTCTATCCAGCCCTTAAGTACCAGCATCCTCTCTAGCCTAAAGAGTTGTTCCTTTGTCTTAGGCAGTAAGCGCTCCCTAACTGCTCCTCATTTCCTCCAGTTAATCACACTCAGTCAATGTTTCTATCTTATACCCCCAACTTGAGACCAGTTCTGTACACAGTGGCCTTCCACCTCCACTGCCTTCCACCTCCACTGAATGTTGTAGGGCTAATGGGGGGAGCAGTCTTT
Source organism: Mus musculus (assembly GCF_000001635.26). Taxonomy (NCBI): domain Eukaryota; kingdom Metazoa; phylum Chordata; class Mammalia; order Rodentia; family Muridae; genus Mus; species Mus musculus. Next base: position 40,430,110 of record NC_000069.6, read on the forward strand.
AATCACATCAAAGACAGGGTGGCCAACACAAATTAGACTCCATGGATTTTTTGACTTTTTTTTTTTTTTGCATGTTTGGTTGGCTGGATGGTTTTGTAAAACAGAAACTCATCATGTAGCCCTGACTGACCTGGAACTTGATGTGTATACCAATCTGGCCTTACACTCAGAGAGATCCACCTACTTCTATCTCCCACGTGTTGGGATTAAATGTGTGTACTTTGTTTTGTGTTGTCTTGTTGAGAGAGAGAGAGAGAGACCTAAAAGGAGAAAGAATATGATTGAAATATAGTATATGACATTCTTAAGGAAAAAATTAAAAAAATTTTTAAAAATGTGGAAGTCATCAACAAATGCTATTGACACTTATTGCCTAGGTGTCAGCCCAAATCCCAAAATGTTAGTAACATTCTTCTACAATGGAGAAGGAACCCCAGCCTACAGCAGCAGTAACCCCATCACTCAAGTGTGCGCATTGATAATGAAACGAAGGAGAAAAAGGACGATGAAGAAGATTCATTAGTTTAGAGATATTTTTGAAATCATACACAAGATATATCACTTAGATGAACCATGAACTCTGGAGGATAGATGAAGGACAAAGGCAGAACGAAAAACAATATCCTTAAGATCAAACAAAAGGCATTCCAAGAAGTCATCGGTTACACCAGAGTCCTAGTTCCCATTTGTCATATTTATTATTATGTGATGAAGGGAATTTGTTCATAACTTGTGATGTTCATATCAAACTATGAGGTCTTGTAGTGATCGCTCTCTCTAGTATACAGTAAGAAGAAAGGCAGGCAACAGGGAAACCAGAGGAAGCATCTCTCTCTCTCTCTCTCTCTCTCTCTCTCTCTCTGTGTGTGTGTGTGTGTGTGTGTGTGTGTGTGTGTGTGTGTCTCCATCCCCCCCATTGGAATTTTCATGAAAATATCTGAACAGATGCCAGATACTTGAAATTTGCATGTGATAACTTGAAGGAGAAAGGAAGATAATATTTCTCTTAATAAAATTCAAGAAGGAAAATAATGGCTGGTGCAAATCCTAAGTACAGAATAGGTGTTTCAGGAGCTTCGGGACTTGGTCTATTTATGTGAAGGGTTCATTAGTCCCTGCAAGAATGTGCTCTTCACAGAATGTATTCAGGAACATGACCCTTTCCCTCATTTTTTCCAATTATAGCAGAACAAAATTAAAATTGCTGTACATTGACCCATCCTTGGTCATTAAAAAAAAGACCTTTACTCTGTTCATGTCCATCTCACAATGAGAGAGTGCCTCAAAAAAATTTTAATGATGATAAAAAAAATATGCATAGTTTTCCTCAGGCAAAACACACGCAATACTTGGTATGTCTCATTATTATTTCTTTTTTCTTCCCAATTTGCATCCTCCTTACATTTAATGCAACCTCTGCCTGTGACAAGGTGTGTGTAGTAAAACTGAAGTAGTCACAAGAGGTTCTGGGCAGAGTGCTCTTAAACAAGAGCAATGCTTTTTAACAAGCAATTGTTAGGGAATCTCTGAAAATTGCAATACAGCGTTCTTCTACAGCAAACTGTGAACTAGATTCAGATACCTCTAGGTTTGATTTTTATGGGGCTTTTTGTTAATATTTTTGTTTGTTTGTTTTTTGTTTTTGTTTATGTGTACTTATGTGTCTGTGTATAAGCATGTATCTGTGGACTCCCATTGAGGCCAGAAGAGTGCGGCAGATCCCCCGGAGCTACAGTTACAGTCGGTAGTGGGCCTCCCAGTGTGGGTACTGAGAACCAAACTCCAGATTTCTGCAAGAGCACTACTTGCTTGTATCAGCTGCCTCATCTCCCCAACCCCCAAATGTCTCCTCTGAAACACGTGTTCAGAAATCCAGTGACATCAGAGAAAGTGATTTCTGTGATCAGAGGGGACATTTCTATCAACCTCAACTCTCTTTTCTTTCATACTATGACATGAGTTTTATGTGGATTTTTTGGTGTGTTTGGTTCACTATGTTCACACAATAATGTAAGGTTTTCTTTTTACAGTCCATCGCTGTTTCCCATTGCTCCCCACAACTCAGCTCCCATTATACAGTGAATCATAATTGTGCATGGGATAGCCTCTAGACCAATGGTTCTCAACCTTCCCAATGCTGGGGCTGTTTAATACAGGCCCCCCCAACCACAAAATTATCTTGTTGCTACTTTATAACTGTAATTTTGCTACTGTTATGAATCACGATGTAAATATCTGATATGGAAGATATCTGGTTGCGACCCATGTGGAGGTCACGACCCACAGGTTGAGAACTATGGCTCTAGACCAAGCATGATTTATTCTTTGCCTCACACTTGTCATAAAACACTTACATTTGGACCACTCATGGGTGGTACAGAATCCTGTAAAACACTTATGCTTTTCCTATGATATATAAAACATAAGCTGAACATACCAGAAATTGCCATGCTAAGACTTTTCACCCTAAACTATATAAACTCCCTTACAGATCTTTTTCTCAGCAGCCTGGGTCCCATGGCTCTAAATTCCTAATTTCCATAATATAACTTGCTTCCCCTTTGCTGAGCCTGGTAATATGTCTCTAAAAGATGACCTCCCGGATGCTGTTTGTCATGAAAACAACTTGGCACACTATAACTGGACTTAATGAAGTTTACAAGCACATCGGTACCTTTGCCAGGGAAATAAAAAGACAGACATAATGTGCCTATGGTTAAAATAATATTTCCAAAGTAAATCTTTTCTTCTAGCCATGTTTCCTTCCATATTCATATAGCCTCAGCCAAAAGTAAAAAATAACACAGCTCAAGATTGCAGGCTCAAAATTATTTCATTTTAATTTTATACAAATCTGAGCTCTTGCTGAGTTTGCTGTGGGGAAAGCATAGTGTAAAATGAAAGGAAAGGGGAGGTTGTTTTTCTTGTCAGTTCACCATTTTTTGAGGTTAATCTTATGCTCTCATGACTCCTTTCAATAATCGAGTCTAAAAATATGGTATTATAAGTTTATGGTTGTGTGTCTGTGTGAGTAGGAGCAGTGCCCAAGAAAGCCAGAAGAGGGTGTTAAAGCCCTTGGAGTTGAAGTGGCCAGCAGTTATCAGCTGCCCAATGCAGATAGGAGCTGGGACCTAAACTCAGGTCCTCTGCAAGAGCAGCAAGTGCTCTTAACCACTGAGCCATCTCTCCATCCCCTATTGCTAAGTTTAAAGAGATAAAAAAAAAAGGACTGAAAATCTTTACTACATACCACCAAAGTAGTTTTTCTCTTTGAAATTTTCTTCAGTAAAAATCTCCCCAAGACTTAAAATACCCGCTATAACTATGTAAACCAGTCATACTGAAAAGAAAAAAAAAAATGTGCCTTTAGAGAAACTAAGAGCCAAAAACACAGTAAGAATAAACTTTTCGACATTAGAGGAAGATCCACTCACAGGCACTCTAACATGCCCAGGATCATATGACCAGAGGTGCCCTGAGCAGACCTTGGGCATGAACTCCAAAGCCAGTCCCACAAAACACAGAGGAAGATCCACTCCTAGGTGCTTTAACATACCCAGGACCACAGAATAAAAGGATCCCAGGATCCCAGAAGCTTGGTCACACCTGGATCTCAGGGTCCCAGGATCCCAGAAACACAGGATCAAAGAGACAGGTGAACTCTGAGGAGCTCTGACACAACCAAGATCACAGAAAGGACAGGCTCTACCCAGAGATAGCAAGGGCAGGTAGCACTAGAGATAACCAGATGGCAGGAGGCAAGCATAAGAGCATAAGCAACAGAAAACAAGGTTACTTGACATCACTAGATCCCAATTCTCCCACCATAGCAAGTCCTGGATACATGGTCACACCGGAAAATCAAGACTCGGATATAATCACTCCTCATGACAGTGATAAAGAACTTTAAGAAGGACATAAAAAAAAAAATACAGTTGAACACAGCTAAACAGCTAGAATCCCTTAATGAGGAAACACAAAAATCCCTTAAAGAATTACAGGAAAACACAATCAAACAGGCAAAGGAAATGAACAAAACCATCCAATATCTAAAAATGGAAATAAAAACAATAAAGAAATCACAAAGGGAGATGACCCTGGAGTTAGAAAACCTAGAAAGGAGATCAGAAGTCATAGATGCAAGCATCACCAACAGAAAACAAGAGACAGAAGAGAGAGCCTCAGATGCAGAAGATACCACAGAAAATATTGACACAACAGTCAAAGAAAATACACAATACAAAAAGCTCCTAACCCAAAACATCCAGGAAATTCAGGACACAATGAGAAAATGAAACCTAAGAATAATAGGTAAAGAAGAGAACAAAAATTCCCACTTAAAGGGCCAATAAATATCTTCAACAAAATTATAGAACTTCCCATACCTAAAGAAAGAGATGCCCATGAACATACAAGCAGCCTACAGAACTCCAAATAGACTGGATCAGAAAAGAAATTCTTCCCGTCACATAATAATCTAAACACCAAATGCTCTAAACAAAGAAAGAATATTAAAAGCAGTAAGAGGAAAATGTCAAGTAACATATAAAGGCAGACCTATCAGAATACCACCAGATTTCTCAACAGAGACTATGAAATCTAGAAGATCCTGGTCAGACCCTAAGAGAACACAAATGCCAGGCCAGACTACTATACCCAGCAAAACTCTCAATTACCATAGATGGAGAAACCAAGATATTCCATGACAAAACCAAATTTAAACAATATCTTGCCACAAATACAGCCCTACAAAGTATAATAAATGGAAAGCTCCAACACAGGGAGGGAAAATACACCCTAGAAAAAGCAAGAAAGTAATCTTCTTCCAACAAACCCAAAAGAAGACAGCCACACAAACATAATTTCACCTCTAACAATAAAAATAACAGGAAATAACAATCACTTTTCCTTAACATCAATGGACTCAGTTCCTCAAAAAGCACATAGAATAACATACAGACTGGATACATAAACAGGACCCACCCAGCATTTTGGTGCATACAGGAAACCCACCTCAGTGACAAAGGCAGACACTATCTCAGCGTAAAAGGTTGGAAAGCAATTTTCCAAGCAAATGGTCACAAGAAACAAGCTGGAGTAGCCAGCTTATATATATATATATATATATATATATATATATATATATATATATATATATTGAATAAAATCAACTTTCCACCGAAAGTTATCAAAAAAGATAAGGAGGGACACTCCATACTGGTCAAAGGAAAAATCTTCTGAGATGAACTCTCAATTCTAAACATCTATGCTCCAAATGCAAGGGCACCCACATTCATAAAGAAACTTTACTAAAGCTCAAAGCACACATCACATCCCACACAATAATAGTGAGAGACTTCAACACCCCACTCTCAGCAATGGACAGATCATGGAAACAGAAACTAAACAGAAAAAACAGTGAAACTAACAAAAGTTATGAACCAAATGGATATAACAGATATTTATAGAACATTTTATCCTAAAGCAAAAGAATATACCTTCTTCTCAGCACTTCATAGTACCTTCTCCAAAATTGACCATATAGTTGGTCTCAAAACAGGCTTCAACAGATACAAGAAGATTGAAATAATTCCATGCACCCTATCAGATCACCGTGGACTAAGGCTGGTCTTAAATACCAACAAAAACAACAAAAAGCACACATACACATGGAAGATGAACAATGCTCTACTCAATGATAACTTAGTCAAGGGAGAAATAAAGTAAGAAATTAAAGGCTTTTTAGAATTTAATAAAAATGAAGACAAATCATACCAAAACTTAGGGGACACAATGAAGGCAGTGGTAAGAAGAAAACTCATAGCTCTAAGTGCCTCCAAAAGGAAACTGAAGAGAGAACCTCACTCCATATAAGGCAGTGCTTGTTAGTGATGTCATAATAATTACTTGATTATAAGTATGCATTTATTGGCTATCTTGCCAAAAGCAATCTACAGATACAATGCAATCCCCATCAAAATTCCAACTCAATTCTTCAACGAATTAGAAAGAGCAATCTCCAAATTCATCTGGAATAACAAAAAAACCTAAGATAGCAAAAACTCTTCTCAAGGATAAAAATACCTCTGGTGGAATCACCATGCCTGACCTAAAGCTTTACTACAGAGCAATTGTGATAAAAACTGCATGGTACTGGTATAGTGACAGACAAGTAGACCAATGGAATAGAATTGAAGACCCAGAAATGAACCCACACACCTATGGTCACTTGATCTTCCACAAGGGAGCTAAAACCATCCAGTGGAAGAAAGACAGCATTTTCAACAAATGGTGCTGGCACAACTGGTTGTTATCATGTAGAAGAATGCAAATCAATCCATTCCTATCTCCTTGTACTAAGGTCAAATCTAAGTGGATCAAGGAACTTCACATAAAACCAGAAACATTGAAATTTATATAGGAGAAAGTGGGTAAAAGCCTGGAAGATATGGGCACAGGGGGAAAATTCCTGAATAGAACAACAATGGCTTGTGCTGTAAGATTGAGAATTGACAAATGGGACCTCATGAAACTGCAAAGCTTCTGCAAGGCAAAAGACACCGTCAATAAGACAAAAAGGCCACCAACAGATTGGGAAAGGATCTTTACCTATCTTAAATCAGATAGGGGACTAATATCCAATATATATAAAGAACTCAAGAGGGTGGACTACAGAAAATCAAATAACCCCATTAGAAAATGGGGCTCAGAAGTAAACAAAGAATTCTCACCTGAGGAATACCGAATGACTGAGAAGCACCTGAAAATATGTTCAACGTCCTTAATCATCAGAGAAATGCAAATCAAAACAACCCTGAGATTCCATCTCACACCAGTCAGAATGGCTAAGATCAAAAATTCAGGTGACAGCAGATGCTGGCGAGGATGTGGAGAAATAGGAACACTCCTCCATTGTTGTTGAGATTGCAAGCTTGTACAACCACTCTGGAAATCAGTCTGGCGGTTCCTCAGAAAATTGGACACAGTACTACCGGAGGATCCCGCAATACCTCTCCTGGGCATATATCCAGAAGATGTCCCAACCGGTAAGAAGGACACATGCTCCACTATGTTCATAGCAGCCTTGTTTATAATAGCCAGAAGCTGGAAAGAACCCAGATGCCCCTCAACAGAGGAATGGATACAAAAAAATGTGGTACATTTACACAATGGAGTACTACTCAGCTATTAAAAAGAATGAATTTATGAAATTCCTAGGCAAATGGTTGGACCTGGAGGGCATCATCCTGAGTGAGGTAACACAATCACAAAAGAATTCAAATGATATGTACTCACTGATAAGTGGATATTAGCCCAGAAACTTAGTATAGCGAGATATAAGATACAATTTGCAAAACACATGAAACTGAAGAAGAATGAAGACCAAAGTGTGGACACTTTGCCCCTTCTTAGAATTGGACACAATCACCCATGGAAGGAGTTACAGAGACAAAGTTTGGAGCTGAGACAAAAGGATGGACCATCTAGAGACTGCCATACCCAGGGATCCATCCCATAATCAGCCTCCAAACGATGACACCATTGCATACACTAGCAAGCGTTTGCTGCAAGGACCCGTATATAGCTGTCTCTTGTGAGACTAGGCTGGGGCCTAGCAAACATAGAAGTGGATGCTCACAGTCAGCTATTGGATGGATCACAGGGCGCCCAATGGAGGAGCTAGAGAAAGTATCCAAGGAGCAAAAGAGATCTGCAACCCTGTAGGTGCAACATTATGAACTAACCAGTAGCCCGGAGCTCTTGACTCTAGCTGCATATGTATCAAAAGATAGCCTAGTCGGCCATCACTGGAAAGAGAGGCCCATTGGACACGCAAACTTTATATGCCCCAGTACAGGGGAACGCCAAGGCCAAAAAATGGGAATGGGTGGGTAGGGGAGTGGGCGGGAGGGTGTGGGGGACTTTTGGGATAGCATTGGAAATGTAATTGAGGAAAATATGTAATTAAAAAAAATATTATTAAAAAAGTATGCATTTATTCTAAAGTGTTTGCTCTTTCAGTACTATTTGTGATGTTCATAAAGTTCTTTACTTTATTAAAAGATAAATGCTTGTTTTGATGGAAAACAAAAGAATAAACTTTTTACTTACTAAAAGTACTATCTTGTGCAAATGAAGAAAAGACAATATACTAAGCAAAGCATGTTCTTTGCATGGGGTAAGATACCATGCTCACGATACTACCTCTGCCCCCAGCTTAGACTCTCTCCCTTATCCTCCCAATCAGAAATATTTACTTGTGGTTTCTTAAAAGTTAAAGGTCATAAATACAGTTTCTAGTGGTTCTAAATTTTCTTCCTAGCAACAATACTCTTGGGAGCTGGCGAGGTGACTCAGTAGTTAAGAACATTGGCTGTTCTTTCAAAGGGCCTGGGATCAGCTCCCAGCATCCATGAGGTGGCTCACAACCAACTGTAGCCCTAGTCCCAAGGGATCGAATGTCCTCCTCCGGCCTCTGAAGGGACCACACACACATGTGGTACACATATATAAAGCAGACAAAACACAAATGCACACAAAATAAAGTAAATAAATCTTCAAAATTGAATACCCTCAGAACAGCAAGAGAAGTCAATGGGAAAGGCTGACTGCGAGGCCTGATGCCCTGAGCCCGATGCCTGAAGGGATGATGGAAGAAGAGAGCTGACTCCTGAAAAAGTGTCCTCTGATTCCCACACTTGTGTACCTCTCCCCCGAAGAAGATAAGCCTAAAGAAATAAATGTTTAAAGGGGAAAAGAACTCCCCACAGGACAAGGGAGATGGCTCTGTGTGTAAAGTATTTTCTGTGCAATTGTGAAAACCTGAATTCAAATCTGCAGTACCCGATGCAAAGCCAGTCATGCCAGCACACATCTGAAATCCCTGCCTGAGGAAGAAGGAGGAGGAGGAACCTGGGCACACAGGCCAGACGCTCTAGCTCAGTGGTTAGGCTCCAGGCTCAATGAGATACACTATCTCAAAAAAAAAAAAAAAAAAATTAAGGTGAATCTCAGAGACCAGCACTGTGCATCTCAGGGGTCACAATGGCGAAGCAACTCGGTGCAGGAGGCAATACATGCTGTGGTAAAAGATGAGGAGAGAGGGAAAAGATATTCAGAAGATGCGGGGTCTCATGTTCTGGTGATGTGCCAACTGCTCTGAGGACAACCAAGCATCTACACAGGAGGAGCATCAATGCATCCAGCGCTACCATGCATCTCTGGCTCAAGGCCAAGCCAGTGAGCTGGCAAGGTGAGAGGACTGCCTGAACCAGTGCACCATGCACTGCAATGGCAAAGCCAAAGCCTTGGCTGATAGTTGCAGAGAGTAAGGAGCTGCAGATGAAGCAGATGTGTAGATGACCACATGCCCCTCATCCCAACAGTGACCAAGGAGATGGAGTCCCTCGTCATACATTAGAAATCAAACTGCTTGTCAATAACAACTGGGGCTGAGGGCAGGCTGTCCAAATGGAAGAATGGACGTTTAGTCTGTTAAACAACATTCATGAGTGAGGAAAACTCAGGACATAGCTAGTTACAGGCGAGTGGCATTCACCTCTGGACACCGGTTCCTTCATGTCTGGACCTTCAAAGGTCTAAGTCCTCCGGCTAGTGCTAAAATTTGAATCACAGATAACACAGGCTCCCCTAGAGGAGATCACTAGATCCTAAATGTTCCTGTGCAAGTTTTGCAGTGGTCGTTCTGGCGATAATGATTGCCCTTGTCCCAGAGGCTCAGATTCTTCCTACATAGACATCCAAGCTGGCAGCTCTTCTCAGCCTGCTGGCAAGGGTTGAGGAGAGGTGTGTCTGTTGCCAAGGTCCTCTTTACCACAAGTGTCACCACACCACCTTACATATGCTCTGAAACAAAACCCAGTATGCCAGTACTTTAGAGGACAGCAAAGGCTTCCTTTCATATCTTTATTTTTGCTTGCTTTTTGTCTTATATGCAAGGGCAGAGAGTGGATTTAAGGTATAGGTGGATTGAATAACTTCTAGAGGATCTTTGTATTTTCTGGCCATCAAGATGGGAATGTCTGTTTCTTCAAATTCTGTCATTCTGGAGGCTCCTAAAGAAGCCGGAGAGTGTCACACTGTGTGGGGGAACCGGCTTCCTTCACTGACTTCTGTGGCAAAGTGACACATCTCCATGAAAAGCAGGGGTCCTGATTGTCACTCGCCTTTCAGTAGCTGAGAGTAAAGAGAAAACAGGAACTGTGGAGAAGCACTGGACTTGGGAAAACATAGATTTTCCAGGATAAAAGTCCAAGCCTGGTATTACTCAGCCCCCAAATTCACAGAGTCCTGTAGAGGTAATCGCTAGCAGAAAGGAAGCTTAAAAGTAAGCGATTTGGGCCAAAGTAAGCTAGGACCATTACAGAGCGAGACAGGCCCACTCCTTACCAAATGCCATTGTGGCCTGGGGCTTTGTAGTGCAGTGTTGCTGTCCCAGCATGGCATTTAGATTATTACTTGAAACAAGAATACACATGTCTGATTCTGTTTGCTATGTCAAGCCTTTGATATATTTTTCAAATGATTTGGTTTTAAAATAAAGTTTCCTTGTCTCCTACTTAGACACCCACCTTGATACCTAATCTTCACATGCACACACATAATCATATGCATATGTGTTTACACACAGTGACATGTCTGTACACACATGCACATGTACATATGTATATGTATATATATATATATATATATATATATATATATATAGAGAGAGAGAGAGAGAGAGAGAGAGAGAGAGAGAGAGAGATGAGAGAGAGAGAGAGAGAGAGAGAGATATTACAAAGACTTCTTCCTGGTGACTATTTCATCTTGGATTATCACAGCCCTTGTTAGCAACGCTGTCTGCCCGGAGTGACTGATTCAGAAAGCTTAAGTATCCTTTCTCATCTGAACTTTAAGATTTTCAGTTTGCCTCAACTTCCTTGAATACAAGGTTTGTTACAGCATTACTCTCTGGAAAACTTCTCTCTAATTAGTACTTATGTTGACATGGAATTTCAAGGCAGTCTGCCTACTACTTCCTAATCCACTTCAGTTCCTGGAGCAGACAGGCATTCATAAATGAAACAGCGTGTAGGCAGCAACATCCCGAGGTCTGAGTGGAGGCTGCATTTCTCAAAAGCTTCCCCAAATACAAGCTTGACTGAGAAGAGGAAGCCCGACGCCCCCAGGAGAGGCATAAAGGAGACAGTTGCAGCCATAAAGAGGCCAGGAGAAGTACTCAGGACAGGAAGGGGGAGGGGGAAGAGTACAAGCAAGTCATGGCTGTTTTGAAAAACTGTGGCAGTTTGAAAAACTGTGGAAATACTCAGAAAAAAAGAAGGCGCACAAACATTTAGAACAGGAAATTGTATGCTCAGCATAGACCTAAATCTGTGGTAGGCTTGGGTGTTTCTAGGAAGAAAAGTCACCAAGGACAAACAAAGGTACCTCCCCGCGCCCCGCCCCCATCAAGGTTCCTTTTGTTAGATTTGTCTTAGTACCAATTATGCCTTGTGATGCTAAAAGGTACACGTTCACACAGCTCCTAACTACTCGGCTCCTTCCTGCCCCTGAGATACTGTGGTGTGGCATCTGCACTCATTGAAAGTAGAAGCAAAAAGAAAACCATTCGTGGGAGTCAGTCCTTTTCTCCCAATGCACACACTCCCAGGTCAGTGACTCCTGACTGAGCAGTCGCTCGAGCACAATATGTGATTAACTGTGAAGACAGTGTTGGTCTCTGCCCAGGGCACTCCACCATGGCCATGGGGACACACTGGACTTCCTTACCCACATGGGTCCAGGAAGTTCAAGAAACAGCTTCTAGGCCAGACCCTGCTCAGGCTGACACACAATCCTAGCTCCATCCCTAGTACCGTCCTCCTTGATTTACTCAGTAAATGTCCCATGACTCTCTGGGCCTGTCCATGAACAGTCCTCTAGCTCCTGAGACAGCCTCATACCTGAACAGACATGGGACTGTTGTCTTCATGTCCCATCTAGACATGAAGCTGTTTCCCTGAGTGATTCCCCGGACTCCTAGCTTTGAATCGCCTCTCAGACCTACTAAGATTTACCCCAAAAAGAGGCAAGAAGGCCAGACACTGGGCTGTGAGCAACCACCTCTCTGGCCCTGCCTTTGCATGCATGTGGCCTTTCTTAGCTTTGTATACATCCATCTTCTCCCCAAGACATTGGTTCTCCTCTCCTCAGGGACCATAAGGTAGAGTGGCTTCAAGGAAATACTGCTTTCACAGGGTTGGAAGTACTAGAATTTAACGTTCTCACAACACCTCGTCATGCATTTCCATTTCTATAATCTCTTCTGTGGATTCTCGATGAGCAACAGGGGCCAACAACATGGCTTAGCAGTAGGAGCGACAATGCCATAGCAGAGGACCTGAATTTGATTCCTCTCACATCAGGTGGCTTACAATCACTTGTAACTCCAGCTCCAAGGAAACTGGTGTCCTCTCTGGCTTCCCTGGACTCACATATGTTGCATATATTCACACAGGCTTACTCATAAACAAAGTAATGGGTTTGTTTGGTTTTTTTTTTTTTTTACAAGAGAAACAAGACATGCGGTGGCACATTTTAATCCCAGAGCTTGGGAGGCAAAGCAAGCATATTGTTGTGAGTCTAAAGGAAAAATCTTAAGAATTTGTGTTGAAGGCCTCAATCTATGAGAGATAACTCATGTGGTCTGCTCAGCCTGCCCTGTGCGTTGGCAGTCCAGTGGTCAACCGTGTTAGCTGCAATTGCTGTGCCATGAAGAGGAGTCCATCTTAGCCGAACAGAGCGTCAGAAGAGCGGAGCTGACACTTAGGTGACCACCATGTTCATATCCAGTCGTTTAAGGTGCTGACTCCCATGACCACCAACAGAAAGAGTGCTGCCAAATCCCTGCCATCTTCGATCCCGCTTTCCACAAAGTACACTGTCATCCTGATACCAAGGAAAGACTTGCAAGCTCTGCCTTACCAGGAGAGGAATGAAGGAACCAGACACAGAAGGACTCTGAACCTATAGTATATACACTGTAGACATTGTAGGTTGTATGTTATGAGATTTGGGCTATTTATAGAAAATGTCACACCAGAAATTAGTGAGTGTGTGTGTGTGTGTGTGTGTTCACAAGACACACAATTAGGAATAAAGAGCTACTCAGCCCACTAGACTATTCATGGAGACAGGAAGGGGTAATGAGAAGGAATTGGTGAAGTAAAGAATCTAGTGAAATGGTGACCTGAGTGCAGGGAGTGATGGGAATGGGGATAGACTAGTTAGTGAACTTGCCAAACAGGGCTCAGTTGGGAAGCGCAAGGGAATCAAGCTGTTGGGACAGCCAGTTCTTGATGGATTGATTAACTTCCAAATACCCATAAGGAGCCTCTTGTCTTTAGAGAAGAATCCAACATCTGGTTATTTAAAACTTGACCAGACTCCTCCTCATTTAAATCAACAGCTTGTAAAAGGCCAGAACAATCTTAATAATAATGGGTGGGTCGAATTCTCAGCCCACTTCCTACAAATAACAATTACACAAAAGGAAAGTTGGTAAGTCCTTGCAAGATTATCAAAACCAGTAACCATCAGGGAGGACCTTGAAATTGTATGTTGTTTCAATGGAAATCACCATTGAAACTGTTAAGAAGGACATCACGTGAAGCTGGGATCCATCTCTCAGGACAAGGGTGCATGTTGTTCCTCCAGAGGACAGGAGTTCAGTTCCCAGCAGCCAAGTCAGTCAGCTCACCATCCCAAGGTGCTGGTAACACAACAAAGTCCTCTTAACTGCTCAGCCGTCTTTCCAGCCCTGAGAGAGGTGACCGGCTGTTCAACCTGTGCAGTCTGTGCCTGTCCCTGTGCTGTGTGCTGCACTGTGTGTTATTACTGTCATCTTCAATCTGAGCGACTGGGGTCCCTCCCACCAGGTCTGCACGAAACTGGGTCTACTGACGTTCCCACGGACTGAGGAGAAAAGGCTCACAGAGATATGTAAGGATATCATGAGGATATGTGAGCAGCATCTGCTGGGAGGGGGTGGCTCAGTGAGTCGCGATGTAGCATCCGTAAGTGCTCTGTTGTCCTGCGAGTAACCTCAATAAGCTCAATGGTCCTCTACTCTGCAGTTGGGTGGAATCCATTTGGTCTGTCTCTGCCCTCTCTATTTAAAGTTAATGGAAACAGGCTCCCCGTGGAAAACCACGCTGAAACCTCTCAAACCCTTCTTTGATTGTGTTTTCTGGATGTCACCGAGATAGAAAATGCTTTTCAAAGCGTTCTTTTCCATATAGAACTTGACATTTTGAAGAGTCGCAGCTCCCCCTAGTGGCGGACCGCCGCGGTCCACGCTCAATTTACTTCTCAGAGAACAATAAAGTTTAAGCAAAGCTTCTGAGACATGGTTTCTTTTTTTTTTCCCCCTATAACTACTATAAAAGCTAATTCCTGTTTCTGAGATGGAGTATGGCTTCCAGGAGATGACCTGCAACTCACTGAAGAATGATTGTGGTCTAACCGAACACCGTATCTGGGCAGCAGGGAAAGACGTATTAAAATACAAAAAGTTTAGCAGGTTGTGAGACACAAGTCTGAGTTGGAATCTGCATTCTAGTCTCGTTCTGTTGATGCCTGGAGATGAGATGTGTGGCCAGAAATTGGATGCGACAACACTTCCCTTTCTTCATCTATGATACGGGGTTGGCAGCATTAATGAGCCACAGGGACCTGCGATTGAGGGTCTGTAGTGGAGACACAGGCCCTACAACCTAAAGACGGGCAATGGCTCAACAATTCCAAAGACCTGAGGTGGCCACTCTGACACATTGCCTACGGCCCATGTTTACTCTCTGACCCCCCACAGTGTGCTATCTAAGCACTCCAGGAAAAGAAAAAAGGATTGTTTAACCCTCACAGCAGTGATCCCATGAGATAAACATTACCATCAAACTCACATGCAAGAGAAGGCAGCTTGAAACTCACCCAATTTCACACCACCAATAATTGGTAAAAGCTGCAAGTCCGTGCTCCCATCTGTCTGCCATACTTCCAGAACACCACTTTCAGGGTGGGGGTTGAGGGGGTGTCCTGAGAAGACAGCCAAGAGTATGTGGGATCTTCAGTCTGACTATTAATCCCAGTCTTTTTTATACAATTTTTAAAAGATAATCAGCATAACCAACAACAGCCACAGAATTTTGAGTTAAAGAGAAGATATGAAATAATTACTCTAGATCCAAACCTTGGACTTTAAAGAACTTCTGAAAGCTCAGGAAATGTGCCCAAAACATTGCATGAAAATACATATATGTGAGTGAGTGAGTGTGTGTGTGTGTGTGTGTGTGTGTGTGTGTGTGTGTGTGTGTGTAGCCTCTTTGTGTATACAAACATTGTGTAGATTATTAAGTGAAATGAAAATGAATCCCCAGAGCATGCACAGTTAGACCAGGACAGTGAGAAGAGAATATCACAATTTTTATTCTCTATTTCTGCTTAGTTCCAAGATCCATCTTCCACATTTTCCACAATTCTAAAGGTACTTTTGACAAAGGGATTTATCTCTATAAGACCCTCTAGTTCTGATTTTCTATTATTTTGAACATGAGAGAGATGGGAGAGGGGCGTTGAATTTTAAAAGTCGAATAGGGAAGAGGGCTTACCTTCTAAGTCGTTTCCAAATTGGCTCCTCAGAATCCTCTGGAGAAATCAAGATAAAAATCCCTCTGCAGTCTGGGAGAGGACATCAATCCCAGGTCTGACAGGCTCTCCTTCATTCTGTGATGGTTCCTTCTAAATGTCAACTTGACACAATCTAGAATCACAGGAAAACAAGTCTCAGGGAAGGGTTATCTGGATCATGGCAGCCTGGGATCATGGTGGTCTGTGGGGGACTGTCTTGAATGCCTTAAATCCATATGGGAAGACCCTGCCTGGACGTGGGTGACACCATTCCACAGCTAGGAGCCCTGATCTGGATAGGAACAAAGGAAGCTCGCTGAGCACCACACCCAGGCTTTTATGTCTCCATTTCTGACTCTGTGCATGACATGACCAACTCCCTGTAGTTCCAATCACCTTGACCCCTCACTCCCCAGTGAACCGTAAGCTAAATCAAACCCTTTCTCTCCTAGGTTGTTTTTTGTTGGGGAATTTTCTTACGGCAAAATAATTGAAACTGGGAGAGCCCCAGTGTTCCTTTCCCTCTGACTGACATGGAACACGCCCTGTTGACAACCAAGTGCAGACCAGAACTGTCATCCGCTGTTGATATTAACACACCAACTGATGCTGATAAATTTTAACTTTAGATTTAATGTCTTTATTTTCTTTAAGAAAAATCTTTCTTGACTAAAGAACAAATTCACTAATTAAGAAGATGCAGGGGTTAGACATATAACCTAGTTAAGAAGATGTAGGGGTTAGACATAAAGCCTAGTTAAGAAGATGCAGGGGCTAGACACATAACCTAGTTAAGAAGATGTAGGGACTAGACATATAGCCTTTTTGAGGGGGCAGTTGCCTAACATACAGAAGGCCAAGAACAAACAAAAGGTTTGTTTCCCAAGCATTGAAACAGAGGTGTGGGCTGTCAGCTACAAATGGCCTTGAACAGAGAGAACTTGTTCCAAACCATACTCATTGTAAACAGCTTGTTCATATCTCTTGGCTATACACTAAGAACCGAGATTCATCCCTTGATAGTCGTAAGTCTGAAAACTACAAAATAAGATTCAAAAAAGAAAAAGAATGCATGACTGGGAATTTTCAGTTAATGTTTGGGGAAAGCTTTGTTTTAGAGACTGGACTGTCCACAAGCTCTCAGTACCCTGAAGTGTACTGAATAAGAAAGGGTCCCCTGGCCACACAGTGAACACGTTCATGAATCCAAACCTTGGGGTGACACATTCCAAAAGACTTCCTTAGAATTCTAAAACCTTAATGAGTCTCAGATAGACCATGAAGACAACAGTAAAAATGACCAACACATTCAGACACGCACCACCAAAGTTTGTGCCACCTAGGGTCCTCCTGTGTCATTTTGCTCACGATGACACCTTCAGGGGTCACCTCTTTAACATGGACTAAAATGTGACGTAAAGTGATTTGTCACAGCTTCCTACATGTCAAGAATAAAGACACCCTAGTGTGGCAACCTCAACCAAACCCACAAATATCTAAAACTCAAAACCAGACCCTAGGCTGAATTGACAGGCTGCATGGAACTGGTCTGTGAGATGGGCCTTGTGGGAGACTCACGGCGTGGGCCACCCTTGCTGGGCTCTCTCACTTGCTGACTCACCGATGGCTCCTCCCTCCCAAGCTCTTGCTGCTCCTTCTGCTCTCTCCCAGAAAACTTCCCTCTCAAGACATAAAGTACTCACACAGAAAAACCACAGCAAGACGGGAGAGAGAAGGCTCGATTCAACTGTCTCTTTCGCATGAGTAGCAGATGGACTCCAAAGTCTGGTAACCATTCTTTTACTTCAGCAGAGGCTGACAACACATTATACTCCAACAAGAGTGGGGAGAAGGTGTCTCACAGCTAGGGATGCCTGGGCTGTGGTCAACAGACGCCACAATCTTAGACTCCCTCTCCTCCGCCAATCGTCAGTTCATTTTATGTCTCTCAAAAACAAGATTACAAAGTCTTTTCCGAGAGACTTTAGCCCCTTAGATACATAGCAGTAGTAATCTTTTAGGAGCTATGCTTTGTAAACGCATAGAACCACCCATGAACCTTGATGGAATCCAACCAGTAACAGTTCCATTGGCAGACGTGCAATAGGCGGGAAGGACTGTTCCCTGAGCTCCATCGCCTCGTATTTGAGTGCTTGCAATACCAGAGGAATCCATAAAATGCCCATTTCTATTTTCCTTTTTAATGTCTTTGTGTATAAGGTGAATGAAATGTCTATGTCTGGGTTGATACTGAAACACTTTAGAGATGTATTTATTTTTTATGTATGTGTGTGTGTGTTCCAAAGTGTATATGTGTGCACCATATGTATGCAAGTGCCTGTGGAGGTCAGAAAAGGGTGTCACATCCCCAGAAACTGGAGTCACAGGCAGCTGGGAGCCACCCTACATGGGTGCTGAAAATCAAACCTGGATCCTCCACACGATCAGCAAATGCCTTTAACTACTGAGCTATCCTTCCCCCTCTTAAACATTTTAGATGCCTAGACCATGGTGTGTGCCCAATCAATAATGAAGAAAGACAAGAAGGAATTAAAGGAAGAAAGCAGATAATGAATTGAAATCAAGTCAGGCAGTGGTGGCATATGCCTTTGATCCCAGCACTTGGGAGGCAGAGGCACGCAGATTTCTGAGTCAAGCCAGCCTGGTCTACAGAGTGAGTTCCAGGACAGCAAGGGCTACACAGAGAAAGAAAACCTGCCTAGGAAAAAAAAGAACTGAAATCAAGAACCAGAGACTCACCAACAGTGAACATCGTTGTTAGTACTGAGCCAGAGAAAGAATGGAAGTTTACCTCCAATGTACCAATGTGAGACCAGAGAATGTATGAAGGTCCCCACTGATCTCTATATACCAATGTGGCATCTGATTACCCCATTCTGGAAGACAGTCTTATTAAACTTGACTTTAACTCTATAGTGAAGAAGGTAATATCTATCAGAAAGTCAGAAATGTGTGTCAGTGTCATCCTGGTGCACTTTGTGAAGTGGTGAGGTAGTGACTAACACACAGCAGCACCTGGCTCTGCAGGCTGGCCGTCTTAGATCAAGGTCACCTAAGGAGAACCTTCTCCCTATTGTATCATGGTAGAAGACAGTAGAGCTAAAGAATGCCCACCCAGGATAGGCCCACAGACAGCAACTTTCATGACAAAGTGCCTAGGGTCTTCTCATCCTAGAGGGCCCACTGTTGCTTTGAGGGCAGTGTTCTAAGACATGACACAGTCAATTCCCAGCTGGGCTATAAATAACACCTGCCGGTAGCTGAACAGTGAAACATGAATGTCACCTTCCCCTCCTGGCTTCTTCACTGCAGACACAAATGAAGGGGAAAAGCTAATCTCACAGGTCATTGATTTGTATCATCAGTGGACTCCCACAAAGATTTTTACAACAAAAGACAGAAGGTAAACGCACTGCCAGCAGCATATTCATTACTGACGATGATAAACACTCATGCATATGGTTTTCTCCTCACCAATGGCCAAAGATACTTGGAGTGACTTCAGGAGGGAAGAGAATTATGGCCACACCATCACTATCAAGCCCAGGGACAAGAAGTGTCAAAGTCTGAGTCCCACTTGGAAGAGGAAAGTTTGCCCACCATGTTGAAGAATTGGTATAATATTCTAGGGTCCTCTCCCTTTTTCCAATGCACTATTCTCCTGCCATCTCAAGTTCCAGGAAGCAAGCTCTGTGCTCCTATCTCCTCTCTGCCTCATCCCCTTCCCCTGTGACACATACCCACACACTCAGACAGATTATTACAAAGTGCTGCACAGGGCCATGCTCAGCTGCCAAGGAATCCTGTCTTAGAACTGCCATCCCTGGAGTGTTAATGCTGAAAGGTGGTGTGACCTTCAGGATGTTGGGTCACTATGTCAAAGGCGGTGCCAATGGAAGAAATCAGAAGTTAGTTTATAATGGAATATTGAATAGTTATATTATTTTAATTTTTATATTTGTTCACTTATTTGTATATGAGTATTCTACCTGCATGTGTGTCTGAGCACCATGTGCATGACTAGTGCCCAGGGAGATCAGACAAGGACATTAGATCTCCTGGGACTGGAATTATAGACAGTTTTAAGCTACCATATGGGTGCTGGGAATTGAACACTGATCCTCTGGAAGAGTGGTCAGTGTTCTCAACTCCTGAGCCATCTTTCCAGTCCTACGATACTGAAGGGTTCTTACATGAATGTTGCTGGATAAAAGCAAAATGGGTACTGGAGCTGGCTTGGTCAGTGAAGAGCTTACAATGCAAGGATGGAGATCTGAGCTCAAGCTTCAGACCCCACTTGAAAAGCTACACATGGTACCATGCACTGGAGAGGGGCAGATGACATGGTCCCTTTGGCTCAGTAGGCCACGAGGTCTAGGCCAGGGAGAAAGTCTGTCTCAAAAACAAACAAGGTGGTCAGTTATGAGAGACAACACCCAAGGTTTTCCCCTGGTATCTACATGCACACATGTACACCTGCACCTGTACATATACATACACCTGCATAGAAGCACACACAACAGAGAGTGAGACTGGACCTTTCCTAGTGCCTCTGGCTCTCTGTCTCACAGGTGGTCTCCCCATAGCATTCACAAGTCCACCATAATGCCACACCTGTGGCTAGGGGTACTATTTGGATGTTAAGACTCCAGAATAGAAAGCTAAATAACCTCTTTTCTTAATAAACTACTTAGCCTTAGATAGTTTGTTATAGCAATAGAAACCAGGTTAATATAGAACTTAAATTAGTGTGCAGGAGAGGAGATGTGATGAAATATGCTGTATTATAGCCAATTGACAGAGGCAAACAAGAAAACACAAGTCATGATGGTAGCCACACTATTTAGGGCAACCTCTTTCAGCAGACAGTCCTGCCTCAAATACAAGGATGGGGTCAAGTGTTGCGGGCCTTGTGTCTCAGGTTCATTCCAAACCTGCCGGAATCTCATTGGCCATTTTCAGTATTGATCTAACCAGGTCTCTGCCAGACCCCATGTTTTTGAATTTCATACAAAGAAATAAAAATGGTCAGTGATATTTCCTCAAGGTCCCAATTTCCGCTGAACAATTGATCTTCTACAGAGCTTCCAGAATGTTCATCATTTCCCAGCCACAATCATCATTTGCTAGTGGGTAACATGGAGCAAAATTATCTACTATTCATCCCCCAAAAACAGTATTAAAATTGAAAAAGAGAAAGAAAGTTTGAAGCATTCTGTTACTTTTTTCTTCCAAAAAACAAAAGGATATGGTATTTCCATAATCCCTGCCCCAGCCCAGATGTAAGAAAGACGGAAACTCCACAGATGAAGTCACTTTCAGTTGCTGACACACTCTCCTTAAAAGGAGCCTCAGACCTTAGGTCCTGGGAGATCTCCCACAACGGAGCCACTGTTTTAATACATTCTTCTAATGCCAAGGTTTTCCAAAAAGAGGGTAAAAATACCTTCTTAGGGCAATTTGCGTGCAAATGGAACAGCTCATTAAAGACTCCCTCAACGAGAATGTATAAACACAGGTCTTGGCCACAAAGAAACAGTTTCCTGGGGCAAACTGCATGGTCTGACTTCCCAGAAATACACTGGAAATGGAACAAAAGAAAACGCCTCATAGTGCTTTGTCTGCAGCCACAAAATACACACATGAGGTCCCTCCTAGCCCAAACTTAACCCCGTGCCCCTAAGAGGTACAAAAATAAGAGCCAAACTCTCACCACATGGTCACTGCACACATACAAATAGTAACTGTGCCAGCTACACATGATGGCCAACACTACCGTGGGCCAGGAAGCAAGCCGTTCCTCAGCGGAAATGGGAACAGGTGTCCTGTCATAATATTTTCTACCCGAGTTTAGATCCGCTCTAAGAAAGAATAATAACATCGTATTTAGAATACCTGATATGCCTATATGAACAACTGTAAAGCTACACCTACTAAATATGAATCTTGAAAAAACAAAAGAACCCAAATTATGACATTGTAGCTATGTATCTAACAAGCGATGGCTTAGAACAAACCACTCAGGCAAAGCAGAGTCTGTTTTGATATTGTTCTGTGTCCACTGCCACTCTAGGTCCCTCCAGTGAGGACTGTTGGTGTCTTTGTTCCCCTTTCCCATTCCACCAACCAGCATGTTGCCAAGGTGAACCACCTTGGTGGTTGTACAGTCAGTATGAGCTTCTCCCTCTCTTCCTCTTTCTCTCTCCTCACGCTCCAGTGATCATGACCCGTCCCAGCATCTCCTGAAAAGTCTTCCCCTTGGTGTCCTATTCCAGCCAGATCCAACATTGCCTTTCAATAAATGGCTCTCCACATCCCCCCCCCTCCACTGAAAGACGGGAGAAATAGCCCCCAAACATTTCATATTTCATACACACATATACACACACACATACACACATACATACACACACACACATACACACACACACATACACATACACACACACACACATACACACACACATACACACATACATACACACACATACACACATACATACACACACATACACATACACACATACATACACACACACACACATACACACATACATACACACACACACACAAACACACACACACATACACACATACACGCACCCATACACACATACATACACACACACACACACACACACACACACACACAGAACTCTCTACAAGGTAAATTCTTACTGCCAATCTGGCTCACAAAATGAGGACTTCTAAGGGTGAGGGACTATAGCTCAGCGGGTAGAGTGCTTGCACGCTATGCACAAAGCCCTGGATTGAGCCACCACATTGTGAAAGTGGGTATGGTGGTGAAGCCTGTAATCCCAGGACTCGGGAAGTAAATGCATAAAGATCGGTAGCTCCAGGTTGTTCTTAGCTAGATAGCAAGCTTGAGGTCAGTCTGACCTACATGAGACCTTATGTCCAAAGTAAATAAACAGATAAACTAATAAATAACATTCAACACTGAGACATATATGTTTATTTTATTACTTCTAAGTTGGAATATTTTATAGTAATGCTTTCTAAATATTGTTTTAATCTTTACTAGATTGATTAATTTTATTTTATGTGTGAGTATTTTGCCTGTACACAGCGTACTAAATGCATGCTTGGTGCCCACGGAGGTCAGCACAGAGTACGAGATCCCGTAGAACTGGAGTAAGACGGCTGTGTCCCATCATGCAGATGCTAGGAATCGAACCCTGGTCCTCTGGAAGAGTACCCATGCTCTCAACTGCTGAGCCATCTCTCCAGCATCCTTTATAGTAATAATATTTACATGTATGTCTTCAAAGAATAAGCAAGTAATTCTGAGCCCAGATGTCAGATGTCCGTGCCACTTATTTTGTTAGAAAGTTTTTTCCTCTTTCCATAATTGTCCACCAATCACAAGTGACCATGAGCTCAGTTGGCATGAAGGACTCACTATTGTGTGACATAGCAAAAGTCACGGGCTGGGTTTGGGGCTTAGTTCTGATTCTTGGTTGGATTGTGCTAATCTGCCAAGTTTCAGTTTTCTTTCTCAAAAATGGAAATGATATTCCCCTGCCCTTCATGGAGTTAGTGTCAAAATTAAATGAAAATAAAGTGCTGCTTTACATAGACACACCATTTGCATGTATGCACTTTTTAGCTAGATGGTGAGCCCTTAGATTACTGGTAATAGGTAAATATTGCAAATTAAGCAATATTCTATGAAGCAGAGAAAGGAAGGTTTTTTTTTCTACAGTTAATGTTTCTGCAACCAATTATGTTCACTGAATACCAGAGGCAGCCCTCACTATTTATAGAAGTCGCAAGTGAGAGTATGCTGGCCCTCGGAGACTGCCAGCACTTTCCCCTCATCTGTAATCACTCTCTGCTCTCCTTGGCAAGCTCTCCTGAAGTCTGCAACTCATTCCCATCCCCTAATTTCAAAGAAAAGAGAACACAGCCCCGCCCACGGCTGACCTGCCAGCACTGCTTCACCTTCATGCTGGCATCTGGGCCCTGGTTATCCTGTTACCCTGGTAACCACAGGAAGTGGGGTGGAGAAGGTGTAGGTGAAGCCACTGCCCATGGTGAGTGTGGGCAGTCTAGTGATGTCATTGTCTCTGGTGCATTTGCCTCTGGGCAAGTGGGTACTGATGTGTGGAGTAAAAGGATGTGCCTGAAAGAATGTGGGGGCCAACTGTCAACTTCTAAGATATGGAGACAGATGTGAATCTGCCTCAAATCCCAGATCCCCACTTGAAGCTTCCTTGAGGCAGTCTCCTAGTAAAGGGGCCGTAATTGTTCAATTCATGGCTCCTAAAGGGGGCTCTAGACATATAGCTAATGTCCCAGAGAAGCCCTGGTTATGTTTAGATCCTGCTCTGTTAGGCAGAAGTAAAAGGCGAGGAAGAAAAGGAGGGTGGAGGCCAGGGGGGAGGAGCGGGGGCAGGGGAGAGAGGCTGGGAGGGGGATGAGGGCAGGCAGATGGGGGAGAAACTGAGTTTGATCATCAGTGACAACGAGAAGGAAAACCTGTCCTAAATAAGTGTCTCAGACTTTCAGTCCTAGCACTTGTGGGGGCAGAGGAACAAAGATTACTGTGACCTGAAAGGCCAGCATGGCCTAAGGGAGGAGGGCCAAAACCAGATGGTCATCAAATCTCCTTATTTTGTTTATTTAGAAAAGTGGACATAGTTTAACAGCTGAACGTGTGATTCAGAATACGCCTTTAGGCAATACACCAGTTATAATGGTTTTCAAATGCAGTGTTTGGATATTCCCTTTGAATTTCTCCTTTAAAGATTATTAATTACACATTTGTACTTAAGTTTCTCTCAGGGAGTTCATAATGTAGTATGATAGTTTGGGACCATTTTGAGTTATTGACTATCTCAAAACTCTGATTTAAAACATAGCTGTGCTCATCAGGAACGCAGGAATACAAGTAAAATTTGCATTAGTTCTAGAGTTTAAAGACTACCTGGACCTTAAGAATGCTTGATATTAAGGAAACAATAGGGGAAAACTAACTCAGAAGTAACACAAATTAAAACAGTAAGTTCAGATAAAGAAGGATTTTCATGGATATGGTCTGAGCGGGGAGGGATTCACGGTGAGGAGCATTGTGGCTTGACATGGAAGGATGAGGGGATCTTCCTGAGGCCCCAAGCTCCCGGGGAGAACCCACTTCTATGACTTTACTAACTGGATGTAGTATCAAACTGCCCTCTAAGTAATTATCTCAACCCTTTCCACATAAATTTACTTTTGCAATGGATAGGGGTTAATAAGTGTGGTGGTTTCTAATGTGGGCTTTTCCACTCATGCCCAGTTCCCAAATAATAACTCAAAGTATTACTATTATTAATAAATGCCTAGACCATAAACTATGCTCATTCCCTGACTAATTCTTAACGTATATCCCGTTTATTCTAACCTGATTTCAGCTACGGATGGTTTCCTTTCCTCTGCCACTTAAGTCTCCTTCCAGTGCCAACAGAAAAAAAAAAAAAAAAAAAAAAAAAAAACTTTTTTTCCAGTCTCATGCTCTCCCAACTGGAAGTCCCTCCTTCTAGTCCTGCCTCAGTTTATTGGCCATTAGCTTTTTTATTGACAAGTGATTCTTCAACACAGTGCACAGGAGATTATACCTATGGTGGTTTGAATGAGAATGTCCTTCATAGGCTCCGATGTTTGAATAATTGGTGACTAGTTGATAGCGATGTTTGGGAGAATTAGGAGGTGCGGCCTAGATGGAGGAAGTATCTATGTCACAGGGGTGAGCTTTGAGATTTCAAAGCCCCTTCCTTTCCCAGTACATTGTACTTGCTTCACACTTGAGTCTTAAGATATGAGCAATCAGCTGTTCCTGCCACTATAACTTCCCAACCAGGCCATGATGGTTACGAACTCTTTAACCCTATGAAACTGTAGGTCTAAATCAAGTCTTTCTTCTGTAAGTTTGTTTGGCCAGGATGTTTCATCTCAGCAACAGAAAAAGAGCTAGAATGATAGAGAAACTCCAACTTGTCAAAGTACAGAAAATAAATGTGGAGTGCTCAGCCATGTGCCCAGGCTCAGGAAATACTGCAGGTGACAGGGCAGAAATATGGTAATAGCCAAGAGTTGGGGGGGGGGGCTGCTTAGAAACAGTGTCTCCCCAACATGGTAAGGCCATTGCACTAGAACTCACAGCACGAGACTGGCCTAAAGCAAGTCAGTGAACATGGAGCACAGAGCAGGAGCCCCACTCCTAGTGGAGGAACTACTGGCAGCTAATAGCTGCTGAGAGAGAGTCCGGTTTGTTGCTGTTGTTTGTTTGTTTCTTTGTTTGTTTGTTTTTCCAGGACAGAAGCCCAGGATAGGTCCCCAAGTTCCAGCTTATGGCCCCACACCCATGTTTATTCAGACAATACTAATTGAACTCAGTAGGTTTAGGGTGTGGGGAATTGTTGTGGATAGCCCTAGTGTTGCTTTCATTTTGATGCTAATTCTGCTTTTGGGGAGGTGGAACAAGGAATGAGTCAAGTATTCAGGTGACTTCTTGTGAACCCCCCCCCCCCATGAATAAAGGGACCAATCACTGGGCGAATAGGCAGGACTTCCAGGTTGGATGGAAGACAGGAAGCAGGAGAGAGTTAGGGACTTTTAGGACACAGATAGCAAGAGAGCAAGATGTAGATACTAGTGTCTCCTGGTGGATTCGCCACTGGAGGACTTAGATTTAATATGGTCTACAAGATTAGGAATCTAGTTGTTGTGCCCAGGCCCAGCGATTGAGTTACCATTGTTTCTGAAGTAAGTTTGTGTGGTGTTTTCCTTCATGCAGTGGCTTGACTGGGTTCAAGAGAGAAAGGTACTGCAGCAAAGCGTGGGTTTGCCAGATGTGCATCACAAAAGGCCTTGGGCATTTGAAGTATGGGTCTGGCCAGCAAGGTAAGAACTGGCAGGCAAGATGACCGGGCTGAGAATAGCTGGGTGTAGCACGGGATCCTGCCATTCTTTTCAATATTTCCAGCAACAACAACAAATATATATATATTGGGGAGGGGTCCTTGAGGGGGTGGAGGAAGACCGTAGGGATAAATTTAAATACACTGTATACATGTCTGAATTAACAAATAATTATGAAAGTAGGGATGGGGAAACACATTCAATGCTAAAAGAGTAAAGTAAGGAATGAGACATCAGATAAATATATGAATTTTTGGCATGCCCAAAAAAGGGAAATCTTTAAAACAAAGGAAGGTTTGAGTTATTCTATACATAATGCCAAGTTGTTCAGGTTCTGTGCAGGGGAAAGGACAAAGTCAGAACAGCACATAGGAAAGAATGTCTAGCGACACTAAAGGATGAAGGGGTTTGGACAGGACTGAGAATACAGAGAAAACTACCACACAGTCATTGATAAGTGAGTGGTCAGTGGCTATCAGGGCAAAATAGCAGTGTCTTCTGGGATGTGAAGGGGTTCGCAGAAAGAATTAGAAAACTTTACAAAGCTGTGTTTCTTAAATGATAGGGAACATAGGATATGAACATTTTCAGGGCAGACTGAGTTTGGGCTGTGAGTGTTTCCTGAAAATTGATGTAGCATGCAGCTTACAACTCTGTGACTCAGAATAGTAGTGATATTAATAGTTGTAACAGTGATGAGGGAATATTAAAGTGTCATTGAAAACAGAAGAGTCTTCAAGGAGCTAGGGTTGCAGAAAGTTAAGGGTCACCAAAGCTGCTCCAAACCAGTAGCTTTCAGGTTCTTATGCCTAGAAGTTGAAAAATAAAATTAATAGACCATAGAGATGAATTTTAGAGAAAAGTTTAGACCCAAGAAAACCTTATAGACTTTCCTATGGTCTACACCAGAGGCAGGAATTATGGAAAGAAAAACCACATTGCATTAGCTCACTACAGGTATAATTATTCCTCCTATTGTCTTTAACAGGGCTTAAAATGGACCTGCCTCCATGGAGGTGGTCCTTTGGCCAGGTGATTAACCTACCCAACTATTAAGAGAGGAGACAACAGGATTTCTCTACCCAGAGGTAGGTTCCTTTTGTCTTATTGGGCCCTCAATGCCACTGTAATAATGTTAAGACTAAATTAAAATTTTTCAAACTGTTGAAAAATTGCTGAACCCCCTCCCAAGAGAATTTTCAGCCCTTGAATAGGTAGAAGATCAGCAATTAGTTTGGGATTCCTATCCTATTCCAAACCCTTAGCCTCTTAACTTGTTTTCTTGTTTGTTTCCTTTTTCTCCACTTCTAATTAAAATATAATTACACCAATATATAAATCATCCCAATGTTAGTATGTATGTATATGTATATTGTTAGGGAGTATATAGTTTCAGAGCTGACCATCCCTGTGAAAGGCTAATTCTCCCTCTCTCCTTACTCATTAGTTACCTATGCTCTTTGTATATGGGTGGACCTTGAGATTTTCTTTGTCTGGGACTTATTTATGCAGAGGTTTCTAATGAGGCAGTCTCACAGAGAACTTCCCAGTACCCTGGTTCTTGCACTCTTTCTGCCCATTAATGCAACATGATCCTTGGAGTGTGAAGATAGAAAGTGTGGTATGCAGACAGCAGAGGTGAGTGATATAGCCAACTACTTCAGAAACTCTTATTTTATACAGGGAGACAATCTCATCAGAACTGTTGAGGTGACAGACAGTTCACAGCATCGTACATTGGAGTGCTGATCAGAAATGAGTTTCTTTCCTCTTCCTCAACTGAACGCATAATAGTGGGTACAGAGGTGAACTGGTGGTATATCCTTGCTTGAGCAAACACAGGGGTCATGTTCCGGAACATTCAGGAAGTCAGTGTGCAAGCAGGTGACAGATTGGAGTTACAACTTGTGGCTGCTGATGACCAGTCCAGATGTGCTTTCCCCAGCCCAGTGTCCTTAGAAGATTTGGGGCCATGAATGAGCCCAGCGGAGCTGGAGCGCTGACCTAAGTCCTGCAAAGCAGGTGTCTTGGGACCATGGAGCTGCCACTCTGATGGATGGATGGAGCTGCCTCCAGCTGTTTGAGCCTTTCCAGCCTCTGGTGGAGAGAGGGACATGGACTTCACACGTGTTTATTTAGGAGGAGAAGGTAAGGAAAGCAAAATGGTTTCTTCACAGGAGGTCTCTACATCTTTCTGAATTTCTTTTCCAGTTCTCCTAACCTGCTAGCATGAACTGAGACCTGATACAAAGACTCTGTTTTGTAGCCTGCCCTTCTGTCTCATGGACCCTCATACTCCTTCCTTGAGAGAATGCATAAGACCCACTTCTCTGAGGGTTAATTTTTTATTTCAGAGTGTAGGAAAAACACAAACACACAGAGAGAGGCAGGAGCAGAAACTGTGAGCCCTGTCAAAAATGGTGCCGAATCAGGGCTGTAGAGGTGCCTCTGTCAGTAAAGGTTTGCCTGGCAATCAGGAAGTCTGAGTCCCAACCCCTAGAACCTGTGTAAAAAGCTGGACATGGTGATGTACATTTGTAACTCCAGCCCTGAGAAAGTGGCAACTGGCAGGTCCCTAGGGCTCACTGGCCAGTCAGCCAAGCCTACTTAGTGGGTTCAAGGCTGGTGAGAGGCTGTGGGGGTTTGGGGGAAGAGAGGGGTGGCACCTGGGCAGGAGTGGGAGGTTACTTAGTGGATCAGAGGCAATTTATCTATGGCTACATTAGTGAGGAAAGTGACACCCTCTGGCAACATTAATGGCCTGAGTCACACAAGAAAACCAGACATCAAAGTCGGAGGGAACTCCCTGAGAAGGTTCCAGATGAAGTGGTGAGAATAAGAAAGAGACATGGGGGATCAAAATGAATGTTATGTGAAGGTATGAAACTGTCACACAATAAAAACAAAATGTTTAAGGTGAACAGTGCATGAAGACTCAAGGCTGCTCTTTGATATTTACAACTAGGTGCACACAAGTACACATGCACACACAAGTACACATGCACTTGCCACACATACGGGCACCTAAAAGCACAGAGAAATATACACGTGTGTGCATTTCAGACATATTAGAAAGCCTCTAATTTTAAAAAGTACACACATCCCTTCTCGGCCTTTTGGCTAAGATCAAGTGTAAAAAGAAGTACACAGATGATTTTTTTCAGAGATGGAATTTTTGATGGTCCATTTTAATGGCTACTATGTGTTGACAGGAGGGAGCAACAGAACCCTGCTGAAGACGGAACTGGAGTGTGACATGGTGAGCCTTGAAGCTTGCTTGGGGTGTGGGGCTTGGGTATAGGACTGTGAAAGGTAACCTAGTTTCTGTTTGAGCTAAGGTTTGAAACCCCGGTGACTCTGCAGGGGATAACCCTGCAAGGGACAGTAGGTGTTTGGCCACTATCCTGGACACCAGGCTTCT
Source organism: Mus musculus (assembly GCF_000001635.26). Classification (NCBI taxonomy): domain Eukaryota; kingdom Metazoa; phylum Chordata; class Mammalia; order Rodentia; family Muridae; genus Mus; species Mus musculus. Next base: position 40,460,162 of record NC_000069.6, read on the forward strand.
GGCACGAGGCCACAGCTCTCCATAGGTTTGTGGCCATCAGTCACGTAATGGCAACACCCTAAGCCCCTCCAAAGGTAGAGGGCATGACCACAGGTCATGGGTCACATAGCCTCAAGACAGATCTCCATTTTAATGAGGTACCTAAAGGCCTGGAGGCTTAGCCAATAAACTCCCCTTCCCGGACACTCCTCCCTGCAAAAGGCATTTAACCTCTGGGCCACCCTGAGAAAGTGGGGTACAATTTTACTCATCGCCACTCTCCATCATGACAATAAATGCCATAAAACCATGGACTGTCTCTTTCCATCAGGATCCGAGGTGGGGAACAATGGAACCATCCTTCCCTAAAGAGCCACGTCTAATCTCTCGCAAAAGGCCTCTCAGTGCTCCTTGTATGGTCTCCACCAAGCCAAGCCAACCACCAAGCAAGCCAAGGACTCTCCACCCCATGGGACCCAGCTGGAGTTCTCACCTCTTTTCCTCTATGGCCCCAGAATAGATCCAGCCCACGGGACCCCACTCTGTTCTCAGCTCTTCCGCGGCATCCAGTGGCATCTGGGGTACCCAAGAGCCTGAGAACTAGGCAGCCCCAGCCTCTGTGCAGGCCCGGGGACCCCTGATCCAGCCCCAGCTATCCCTGGGAACCTCAGACTGTGCTCCCCCACCCCCGGGTGGGGTCCAGTGACTTCACATAGCCTAACACCGACCCAGCGCTGGCGTGGGGTGAGTGCAGTCAAAACTCCCTGTGTCCTGCCTCCCTCAATAGCCCAAGCCCTGTGGCAGAGTGGACACCCCATAACCCAACACTTGGGGTCTTCTCCCAGCACTCTGTCCCATATGGAAGATCTCCTGTGAATAACCCAGAAATCTTGCAATGTTGCACATGGAGACCGGATATTCTTAACAATTTTTCTATCTTCACCTTTGAATTTCAGGGAGTAAACTTCTAACAGGACATATATTTCAGCTTAATTCTTAAAGGAAGGAAATCATGAGAAGATGATTGGAGACAAAACTATACAAGCAATACACTTTCTATGCACCACTTCAGTGGTGTTCTTTGCTTATTTGCCAACCAAAGATTTATGTACCCCAAAAATGTTCAACTCACTTGCCATTCACATAAGAAAAGCAGCAGGCATCTCACCTCACAAACCACAATTCATGGCTATTTATAAGTGGAGTGGAATAGTAAATCATTAGGGCGTGTCAGGGAGCGTGGGTAACACGCTTATTGTATTTCATGTGTCCATGTGCTATCTCAGCGTTTACAGACCCAGCAGGAGGAGTTTCTTAATATTTCCTTCTCAGTTGCAGCCAGATGGTAAAATTACAGTGTTTCTGGTTCACAGAGAACTGTGGCCTTTGTACAGGAAGGGTGTTGGGCTCCTAATAGGTAAAGAGAGTGTCGGTAATAAGAACTAGTGTTTCTCAACGTGCTTGATGCTTCTTCAATCTAACTTCAGCTCTTCGCTTGGACCATCTGTGACACCCTGGTCCACATTGGCACTTGGAATGGTTACCAAATGACACATTCTGAAAAGATATTTCAGATAAAGTTACATTCACTGTAATGGGAGGGTGCACTCCACAGCGGGAAGGGTTCAGGCAGAGGGGCTTCTGGGAATTTTGTCATTTTGCTGATGCGTTATCCATCTCTGACATCCTAAGGGACTTGAACTTGTACTGGACCTCACAGTCAGAGTTAGTAATACACACTGACGTCACTTAAGTCTGCTGTCCTACTATGTGCTCAGCCTGTCTGTTTAACCTGCCTTTAAGAGAACAATGTCACAACCAACCTCCTATGCCTTAGAATCCCCACATCATCGGCTTTACAACCTAAACTACCACATAGCTGCAATCTTAAATTCTGCATTCTTCCATGCCCCTGACCAAAGACTGACACATGTGTGATTCTACATGTGTTTTAATAAGCATTTGCTGCAAACAGCAAAGAGATGGAGAACAATCTTATAAAATGAGTATCATTGTAAGGGCTTGATAGACAATGGTGACTGAGATGCTGTTTGCTGTCTGGGTGTGGAGTGGATTGACCTGATGCTGCTTATATTCTACAGCTAATACTGGTTCCTCAAGACCTGGTTGCCCCAGAGACGACAGAATCCACATGTATACCCAAGTGACACTATGTGACTTTGCCCCCAAGTTATTTATGATTGGTGACTAAAGATGCCAACAGCCAATAGCCGGGCAGAAGAGATATGGGTTGGGGTTGGGGTTTCCTGGACTTGGGGGTCAGAGGAAAACCCAAGGGAGAGAAGAAGATGAAAGAGGAGAACCTGCCATAGGTTAGGTGAGTCATGAAAACTGGCTAATTGGAGTTAAAAGCAGACCAGATGAAACATAGTAAGTGAAAATCAGGGTTATCTGTAGGAAAATGGATTCTAATAGCATAGAGAGTAGATACCTGCTCAGGTCTTGTGCATGTGTCTTTTATCCTGGAACTGAATGATCAAGGTGGGGTAGAAACTCCAAATTGAGATTGAAATTTTCTACAACATAAGTGAGCAGGAGTCAGTGAGTTTACCTCTTGTAAAACACTGTAAAGGACCTGTAAAGGTTTCCTCTCTCCTTCCCCATGTGAGGCTTTCTGTGCTGACCGATAAAAGAGAAGGCAAAGCCCTTTTGCCGGACAGGCACAGTGACAGATTCACAAGACAGCACTCAGGCAGGCACATACTCAGACATATATGACAGACAGACAGACAGGCAGACAATGAAAGACACAGAGATTGAAGGAGAGAATTCAAATCTAGGCTCACTCTGGTCAAACAACATCAAGGGGAAATGCTTTGATTTCCTCCCTTAATGCTACATTAACAAATCAATTGTGACTCCGATCTTATTATCAATGCGTTCAAACTGACTACAGGTGATGTTCTATTTGTTAGCCATTCTGGCTTCTTTGTGAAACTCAGCTCACTATGTGTGTGTATATGTGGGGTTTTTTTTTTTTACATACACATAACATTTTACAGTAAAAATAAAAGTTAGACATATTAGTATAACTCACTAAATCATATCTGACCCCCCACACACACGCACACACACACACTGAGATTATGTTAGAATTACACAGAAAGGATTGTCTTCCCAAGCCATGAACCCACAGAACTAGGAGACTGGAGGAAAGTAAGGTAGAAACCAGAGAGACCAAGTACATTTTAGAGTAGCTCATGTGGTATAACAAGTGACTGACGTAACAAAGGGAAAACTCCCCACACCCGGGAAGGGGAAGGAACAATCCTTGGAAAGTCTCAAGGGTTAGTCCTACCAGACAGCCCTGAAGCTGAGGTGTTGTCGGGACTCAAGATGACAGGATTGGCACCCAGTCCTTATAAGAAGCAGTCAGGCCTCCAGATGCCTCCATCACCACAGCAAAGATGACAGATGAGAACCAATGGGAGTCACTTTGCACAGCCCAGAGCCCCAGTGCTGGGTGAAATTTCAGATGCTGAGGAAGGAGACAACTTACACACTTCCTGACTTGACCTCCTGCGTCCTGGCAGTGAGCCACACAGCCCTCGACAGGAAAGGACCAATTTCTGTCCAAGAAAACTGGCTGAATGTAAAGACTCAAATACTCAGATATGCAAAGTCCATCAATAAACAGACTCCTCTGGCAAGCACACACAACGCGAAACATAAAGATATACTATACATACATATGTAAATATGTTTATACATACATGTATAAACAAAAGTACATGTGTGCAGTCACAAACAAATACACATTTGTACACACATACATACACAGAAATACAAAACATATACACATAAAATACATATATGTACACATATAAATATATTCATAAATACAAATACATGTATGCACTCACAAACATATATTTGCACATGCATGCCCTTATGTATACAAATATGCATGCATACACTTACATATACACACTCATGCACACTCTTATGTATACACACAGGCACACACTTACATATACACACACATGCACACACATTCCCACAAAAAGTACATACATATACCATATGCACACACACATGCTCACATATACACTCATAAACACACACACATACACACAGAGAGTGCTTTTAATCAATACTTTAAGCCTTCACTATCCACTATAAACAGGAAAAAAGTGATCAGATATTTGAAGAAAACCCTTTGGCACTGAGACTGTCACAAAAGTAAAAATAAACAAGAGTGGAGTTTAGATGACACAGTTACTGTGGAGAGCAAAATAAAACCATAGACACTAAACATGCTAGATTTAACTTCATCAAACAGGAACAGAATGCAGTAAAAAGGAAACATTTAAGAAAAAGACTCACAAGTAATTAAATGATAAGATGACAGAAATAAAATACAAAATTTTAGATATAAAAATGCTGAGAAAAAAAAACATCTACTTAGGCTGATGATGTAGCTCAGGCTAGACACTTACCCAGCATATATGGGGCCAATGGGCCTGACCTACCATCACAAGTAAAAAGAGCTGAGTGATGGGGATGGTGAGAAACTCCATGAAGGGACAGAGGGAAAAAGTGTAAAAGCCTCCGAAGGAAAGAGAAAACAGGCATTAGAAAGCCAACAGATTCAACAGCAGCCTTGGTCTCCAGCAGAAAATGACACACTGTCCAGCTCTAATAGCAATCTGTAGAGCATTCGTGCACAGAAACACAGGGCACCAACCCTGCAGAAACCAGTCTACAGTGGCATAGGAGGAAGAAACATTTCAGAAAGAGTGTTCCCAAAGGGGTGGGTGATGGGATGCGAAGGCACCTTCAGTGTTGAACATTTGGAGATGAAATTCACACTACTTCTGGCTTTAAGTCCGATGATAAATTTGTTACAATAGAAAAAAAAAGAAAACCTACCAGAGTGGGAAAATTGTTTTTCCTGAACGTAAGAGGAAAAGTTATAAAATGACTTGTAGCTTCCACCCAAGACAAATGAGCAGAGACTAGGTTTACCACCTGAACAAACCAAACCAAAAGGGACAAAATAGTCACCTAAAGTAAAGATGTCCAGACGCTGGCCATCTCTCACGCAACCATGTCCTGATACGTGATCTTTCAAGTGAACCACATTATGGATCATATTTTTTCCTAAGTCTTGGGCTACGGGAGATAGCTCAGCTGGTAACAGGCTTGCCTTGAGAACCCCAGGATCTGAGCTTGGCTCCCCAGACTCCACCACAGAAGGCCAGGGTGGCAGTGCATGCTTGCAATCCCAGCGCTACAGAAGCAGCACTGGCAACTCCCGGGCCTCACTCATCTGCTGTTCTAAACTACTTGGTGAGCTCCAAGCCAGTGAGGGGCTGTGTCACCAACCAAAGTGGCTGGTATGAAACAAATATGAACTAACAAAGAATCTGGCCAAAGATGAGGAAGAAATATATACTGGAAACTGGAAGACATTGTTGGGAGAAAGTAAAGGCCTGAAAAAAAAAAAAGTACTGTTGGTGGGCACAAAAATTAATATGATTAGGATTTAACTTCCTAAGTTAATTAATAGATGAATTAACTGGATTTTTTTTTAGAAAATATATCCCAACAGATTCCCTATAGCTATTCACAAGCTGAGTCTAAAATCTGCTAAAAATGCAAAGGCTTGAACAACTCCAATATTTTAAAAACCAGAGTAAAGATCTAACATGCAGGATAACGGTCAACATACAGTCTCAGCCTCAGCACAGAGAGCAAAGCCAGCAGGCCTCTAATGGACTGTTCCACTCAGCTGCAGAAGCTCTGCCCTTTATAATCCAGACATTTTGGTCTTCTCCCCTCCCCTAGCCCTCCCCTCCCTTCTCCTCCTTCTCCTTCTTCTTCTCCTTTTCCTTCTCCTTCTCCTTCTCCTTCTCCTTCTCCTCCTCCTCCTCCTCCTCCTCCTCCTCCTCCTCCTCCTCCTCCTTCTCCTCCCTCTCTCTCTCTCTCTCTCTCTTTCTCTCTCTCTCTCTCTCATTTTCTCCCTGTATGCTCATGTTCTCTCCCCCCCTTCTCTCTGTCTCCCTCCCCATGGTGACTTCTCAGGCCTCTTTCCTTGGGACATGTAAACCAGCTGAAGAGCAGCTTACCAATAAGCCTGCCTTTATATACTTAATTTGGCTTGAATTGGCTCATTTCATCAGTGGCGAATAACTTATCCCCTAGGACCTTGTCAATGCAACACAAGCACTCTACCAACCAAGCTACACCCTTGGCCTGCAAATACACTCTCATTAATAACTATGAGGGACCTGACTACTGCTTGCAAAAGTACCGCATCCAAGGGAAGTTTATAACATGTCATCACCAGCCTGTTATATAACAAACTATTAGTAAGAGAAAACTTTATTTAATAAAGAAGATAGAAAAGAAAAAAGAAGGGAGGAAGGAAGGAAGGGAGGGAGGGAGGGAGGGAGGGAGGGAGGGAGGGAGGGAGGAAGGAAGGAAGGAAGGAAGGAAGGAAGGAAGGAAGGAAGGAAGGAAGGAAGGAAGGAAGGAAGGGTAGTGTGGCATGTGCACATTGGCACCCACCAACTCCCACCTCACCGCTCTAGCAACCCCCTTCTCTGGGGGCATCAAGCCTCCACAGGACCAAGAGCCTCCACTCCCACTGATGCCAGATAAGGCAGTACTCTGCTACATCTGTAGTGGGAGCCATGGACCAGCCCATGTGTATACTTTGGTTGGTGGTTTAGTCCCTGGGAGCTCTGGGGGGGTCTGGTTGGTTGACATTGTTGTTCTTCCTATGGGGATGCAAACCCCTTCAGCTCCTTCAGTCCTTCCCCTAATTCCTCCACTGGAGTCCCCGGGATCAGTCCAATGGTTGTCTGTCAGTATCTGCATCTGTCTTAGTCAGGTGCTCACAGAGCCTCTCAGAGGACAGCCATACCAAGCTCCTGTCTGTAAGCACATCTTGGCATCAGCAATAATGTCGGGGTTTGGTGTCTGAGGATGGAATGGATCATACAGTGGGGCTGTCAGTTTCTAGATGGCCTTTCCTTAAGCCTCTGCTCCATTTTTGTCCTGGCATTTCCTTTAGACACAGACAATTCCGGGTTAAAAAATGTTTAGATGGGGGGGGGGGGGCATCCCTCCACTGGGTGCCATGCCTATCTACTGGAGGTGGTCTCTTTAGGGTCTCTCTCCCTGCTGTTGAGTGTTTCACCTAATGCCACCCACATTTCAGTCCTCCCTTGGCTCAGCTTGTACGAGGCTCAGAGACTTAATCAGTCTCATAGAAACCTTCAGCCTTGGCCAGCTGCTGCCCTAATTGCTCTGAAAGCCTCAAGACACCAAGGCCAATGGGGTTTTCCCTCTGTGGAGCCTCCCCCAAAACTAGGCTTCAGAGTTCTGCTTTCACCATGAATGTTTAATCACTCTAAGCTTTCTCTCTATAATAGTAAGAGCCATCCTTACTATTCATCAAACTGTTCATTTGATCCCTGTGTATCTCAGAATGCTATGATGATCTCAGTACATGGCTATTTCCCAGAGTAAAATGTAAATTTCTACCTGTGGTGGTGAGTGTTAGTGTGTCACCTTAAAAGACACAGCTCATTGCCTGGGAAGGGAGTTTCAATAGGGATTATATAAACCAGTTTGGCCTCTGAGCATATCTTTAGGGACTAGTCCTGGTTATCTTAACTGATGTGAGACAACCCACCCACTGTGGGGGACACTGTTCCCTTCACAGAGGGTCTTGAATGATGTGAGAGTGAAGAAAGCAAATTGAGTGAAAACATGTACACATTACCCCACTGTGCTTTGCTTTTGACTATGCATATAATATGACCAATTCTCTCAACCGCCCATCACTATGACTTCTGTGCTAGATGGAGTTAAGAGATAAAATAAGCCCTTTCTTCCCTAAGGTTATTTTAACACAACAATAAGAAATAAAACCAATACATAACCCAAATCACACTGAATGGTTTTCTTCTTGACTAGCAACATAGACTCAAGTGATAAAGATGTAGCCAAAGGAAAAAATAATATCCGTTACCATAAGGAAAAGTATCTTTCAAAAATTACAGAAGGAAGAGAAGAAAAACAGAGGAGGATAAGAAGACAATAGGGGATAGGGGGTGTTGGTTGATTTGGGTCAAAGTGACACAAAGCTAGACACACCCGAGAGGAGGGGACCTCGACTGAGGAAATATATTCCATCAGACTGGCCTGTGGGCATGTTTGTGGAGCTTTTTTATTAACGGTTGTTGTGGGAGGGCACAGATCATTGGGGTTGCCCTGGGTCTGGTGGTCTAGGCTCTATACGAAAGCAGGCTGAAGAAACCATGGTGAGCAAGCCAATAAGCAGCGCTCCTCGATGGCCTCTGCTTTGGTTCCTGCCTCCAGGTTCCTGCCTCCAGGTTCCTGCCTCCAGGTTCCTGCCACACTGGACTTCCTTGCTTGACTTTCCTTCAATCATTGGCTGTCATCTGTGAGCCAAATCGACTTTTCCTCTCCAATTTCCTTCACAGTGTTGTGTCACAGCAATGACAGAAAAGCTAGCTGTGACCGAGGGTGAAGAGAGGACAGAAGAAGAGAAGGCAGCAGAGGGCGAAAAGGAGGAAACAAGGGGAGGGAAGCAGTCTATGAGACACTGGACTATAGACATGCCATCTTCTGCTCCTTTTCAACCCCATAGAACCAGTACAGCATGTGAATTCTCTCCATGGCTCTAAGTTGCTGCACGCCAGTCACTACCATTGATTAAAGCCACTACCTTTCATTTTTAATTTTGTGTAAAAGAGAGTTGCAACCAGTCTTCATAGCAGGTCACTGTGGGAGCTCAAAAAGTGAGAAGCCTTATGTGGAGACAGAAACTCTCACTCTGGGTGAAAATTAAATGCTTAATTAAAATGATGTTCCACAGTGGCTGTAACACTCATCTTTCTGAAAGGGGGTGTTGTGTATTCCAACACCTACAGTGTGAAAGCTAAATTCTCCAGTCTAAAATTATTTCTATCCAGCTGTAGGGATGATGTCACCTTAAAAGGAGCCCATGGTGGGATTTGCCATTTGAATAAAATGTAGTTTAACTCGAGGCAGGATGATTCGATTATTCTTTTAATTTTATGCTACACACCTGAATAACACTTATTCTGCTTCATAATGAAGTTGTCTTAAAAATAAAAGCAAAGAGTTATTGACCAAACTCTTGCATAGCCCCCACTGATGAGATCTCACTAGGGTCAGCAAGGGGATGAAGAAAAGACAGACAGACACAGACACAGAAAAATCTGAAATCAGGTGGACTGGGCTCTGATGGAGAAGTCAGAGGACCCCAGGAGTTCAGCATGTTTCTCATGAACAGCTGAACAGGGAAGCAGCAATACTGTATACAGCTAAACAAGGGTGCAGGGTTATTTCCCAAAAATAACCTAAAAATCATGGTCAATGTGATCAGAACTTCAAGGAAAGTGGTCTGTCTGCAATAGATTAAGCTCAAATTTCTTGGAACAGTCCAGCTCCATTTGTTCTGTCTCGTACATATGCTTCTGTCCCCATTTTTGGTACAAATTAAAAAAATAAGTCCTAAAGGTCCATGTCTATAGGACATCCATGCTAACATCTGCAGCAAGTCCTTACGTAAGTCTGGGTAAAAAAAAAAAAAATGCATCTTTTTTACCCAGAATCTCAGAAAAAAATAGATTTGGGAATCATAAATATGGGATTCAAATCCCTACTAGCCCACATATTATCTCTGAAATCATTAGCAAGACGCTCTCATTCTCACTCTCTCGCTCTCCTCCCAGGTTCTTCCTTATATAAAATCTAATTACCTACCTGAAAAAGTAGATTGGAGTATTCATGCAAAACTACAAGGTACATGATGCTCAGAGAGTCGTTGAGACGTGGTTGTGTTTTAATTGTAAAGGTTCAGCTTTAATTACTTACATCCTTTCATGGTTCTTAGAAATACCAAGATAAATTAAAAAGGGAAACTACAGTAGGCTGGAGCCAAAACTCTTCCCTCCATCTCACCTTACTGAGACACTGTAGAATGTATTTGCCCAGGAAGCAGAGGCTCTGGGGAAGCTGCTGTGTGGTTGCCTTCACTCTAGGAGGGAAGGATCTGGATTCCAATCGTGACCTCTGTGCTGCTCCCTAGTTCGAGGTCCATGCCCCATCCTAAAGCAAACACATGAAATCAATTACACATCTGAATTCCAGGCAGGCTCCTCTTAGCAGGGGATATCGCTGTGGCCAAGAAAACCTGGTTTACCACGGAGAGATTTCTGCAGAGAATGTAAAGTCACATCAGTGAGATTGTTACACGCCATATCTTAGCAGAAGAATGCAACCTGGGTGTTCTACTGGTCTCGTGTGTCTGTGTGTGTGCACCTTCAGTGTGGCTGTGTCTACTCTAGAAGACTGCAGTCTAGGACTAAGAAGACCCCAGACAGAGCAGGTGAGGGGACCAATCATATACTGCTAGCTGTTTGGAGGAGAAATGCAAGGATTCCAATCTGAATCACATGTCATTGGTCCTTAAAATACTCACTTCTCACTTATAATTCTCTGAACTCTGACCTTTCATCTGTTTTAGCAGAACTTGCTATGTTGGAATTTGCCAGGCCTTCAGACCCTCCATCTCAAGACCTCCCACTTAAGTTCAACTGAAACTATTTTTATTTTTATTTTCATAAACTGAAGGGGAGAAAAGGATCGCTTCCCTTAGCAAGAGGAAAACAAGCAGACTTATTAAGAAGGCGTCTTGGTCAGTGTTCTGTGGCTATGAATAGACACCATGACCAGAGACACAACTCTTATGAATGAAGATATTAAACTGGGCCTGGTTTACAGTTCAGAAGTTTAGTTCATTACTATTATGGCAGGAAGCATGGCAGCATCAAGGCAGACATGGTGCTGGAGAAGGAGCTGAGAGTTCTGCATCTGGACTGGTGAGAGAGAGAGAGAGAGAGAGAGAGAGAGAGAGAGAGAGAGAGAGAGAGAGAGAGAGAGACTGGACCTGGCTTGAGAATTTGAAACTGCAAAGCCCACCCCAGAGACTCATTTCCTCCAACAAGATCACACCTACTCCAACAAGGCCACACCTCCTAATCCCTGTCACATAGCACCACTCCTAATGACCAAGCTTCCAAGCCTGTGAGCCCATGGGAGCCATTCCTCCTCACACCACCACAAGAGAACAGCTGGCTTCCCAAGTGAGGGAAGTGGCTCAAGGCACAGAGTGGCCAAGGCATCTACAATAAAAAGTCCATGTTTTAACAAGCAAATGTAACTTAGAAAAGGGTGGTACAACAGAAAACAGTCTAAAGCTACAGAGGTGGAAATGATCATAAAATTTGCCATTTTAACCATTAGTAAATGTTGAAATCTAAGGCATTAGTTACACATATAGTGTGTTCTGCAAACACCAGTACTATCTAATCAATGAATCCTCAAAGAAAAAAAGTGTTTCCTTAGAGAACTGTTCTCCAGTGAGTATGGTAGCACACACAGTCCATGCTAGAGGAGGCTGGGGAACACAGGATCTAGAGTCTGAGACCATAGTGCTAGACGTGGCTCAGCAGTTAAGAACAGCTTGCATCTCTTGCAAAAGATACAAGTTTAGTTCCTAAAGCCCACATGGAGTGGCTCATAGTGATTGTAATGATATGACACCCTTTTCTAGTCCTACAGACACCTACATACACAAAGAGCACCTATACATATTCAAGTACCATACACATTAAATAAATAAATAAATCTAAAAAATTTAAAAAAAAAAAAAAGGAGTGTGAGGCCAGCTGGAGGAAAAGGAGCTCTTATTGTTGATATTCATCCTCACTTTTAAAGGCTCTCTTTTGGTAATGTGATAGTTAATATGGAAGGTCATCTTGACAGGATCTAGAATAGCCTAGGAGACCAGGCTCTGGGCATAGCTGGGAGGGGGTGGGTTTCTAGACTGAGTTACTTGGCATGGGAAGGTGCACCCTACTTATGGGGGACATCATTCCGTGAACTGGATAAAAAGGAGGACGTAGCTGAGCTCTGGCTTTCATCTCTCTGCTTCCTGACTGCGGGATGTGAGCACAGCCTCACGCTCCTGCTGCCACGCCCTCAAACTGTGAGCCAGAGTGAAGCTCTCCTCCTTGTCTTCTCCTCGTGAGCCAGAATGAAGCCCTCCTTCCTTTAAGTGGCTTTTGGCCAATATTTTGTCACCACAATCAGAAAAGTAACTAAGATGACAGTTTATGTAACTACATCTGCACCGTGCATCATACTCCGCAAACATGCTAAATGCCATTCTCAGTGCCAATCAAAGACGCTAAGATATTGGAACTTCTAAAGCTTCTCTGGGCCAGAGATCAAGATAGACATCTCGGAAAACTTTTTTTATTCCATTTATTTATTTATCTCTTTAGTGTGAATGTGTGTGCACATGTGCGCATCCTTGCACCCATACACACATGCATATCACAGTACAAGTCAGAAGACAGCATGAAGGAAATTAGTTCTCTGCTACCCCTGTGTGAGTCCTGGGCATTTGAGAAGGCTTGTTAGCCGTAGCTGCAAGAGTTTTTAACTACTTACTAGTGGCCTCTCTCTCCCTCCACTGCCTTTAAATAAGAAGAAAATAGTGGTGAACAGATCTAAAACGTAAAGCATTGTTTTTTCTTTAATTTTTTTTTAAATTTCTTTTCTTGTTGGAAAACAACTATGGTAATGGATCATAATTTAGGCAAGAAGACCAATTTTCCAATTTCTGTAAGAGAATTTGAGCCTGTCTTCAGCTTGTTTTTTTTTTTTTTTTTTTCAGTTGTTCCTGAGAGTACAGATCTGCTCTTAATAAAGAACCCAGGTCACGTGAAGCTAGTTCCTTGCCAAAAAGAATGCAACCTCAAGTTGGCTACTCACCAACCTTATAAAATCTAGTTGCGAGAAACAGCATTAAGAAAAGGACTTATAATCCGTTCTTTCCTCGAGAAGTTCCAATTGTCGTCCTCCGTATTAAGATTTAGAGATAGTAACCTGCCAAAACACAACACAGCTCTTCCTCAAAAGCAAAGATCCTAGACTTAAAAGAATCAATGAAAGCATTTTTTACCAAGGAAGCTGAATTTAACAGTTAACATTTTAGAAGCATTTGTTTGCTATAAACATTCATCCAGGAGAGGGGTGACCACAGGAATAGAAACTTTTAAATGTGTGTTTGTTGAAATGGATTGCATGATTGTTGCAATTTAATACCAACACTCCAAGTAGGAAGGATTCTTTCTAAGGGAAACAATATTCTCTTGAATAACCAAAGAGTCGTCAAAAGAATCAGGAAGAAATATTTAAATTTCTACAATCAAATGAAAATTCAAATCCAGCTGACCAAAACCTTTGGGATAAAGTCCAGGAAGTTGGAAGAGATAAAGTTATAACTATGTGAGCCTGCATTTAAAAATCAGAAGGAATGGGATTTTTGTAGACTTTTTGTTTTCTTTTGCTTTTTTTTTCCTTATTGGTCTTTTGTCTGTTTTGATTTTGGTTGGCTGGTTGGTTGGTTGGTTGGTTGGTTGGTTGGTTGGTTGGCTGGTTGGTTGGTTGGTTGGTTGGCTGGTTGGTTGGTTGGTTGGTTGGTTGGTTGGTTGGTTGGTTGGCTGGCTGGCTGGCTGGTTGGTTGGTTGGTTGGTTGGTTGGTTGGTTGGTTGGTTGGCTGGCTGGCTGGCTGGTTGGTTGGTTGGTTGGTTGGTTGGTTGGTTGGTTGGTTGGCTGGCTGGTTGGTTGGTTGGTTGGTTGGTTGGTTGGTTGGTTGGCTGGTTGGTTGGTTGGCTGGTTGGTTGGTTTTGAAAGACCGAGAGAAAAACATAAAGGGAGGTGGTGAGAATCTGGGAAGTGTTTGGGTTGTGAAAAAATGTAGTCAATATATTGTATAAAAAGTTAATAAAAAGATTTCAAGAGAATAAAAATAAAAATCAGAAAATTCAAATAAATAGCCTACTCAAAGTCTTAAGAAAAAACGAGAGAAATACAAACTTGAAATCAGTAACAATGAGAAATATTGGAAACCAAGGCAGAGATCAATTAAATGGAGAAAGAGACCCATATTTGAAATAATAAACAAAACTGACAATCCTTAGATAAGCTACCCAAAGAAAAGAGAAGGCCCAAATTAGTGTAACTAAGGACAAAGGAGTTGAGGTTGGTGCATCTTCCAGTAAAATACAAAGAACCACTGAAAATAGCTTGAAAATCATAGCTTGAAAGCAGGACTGTCTACAATAAATAGATACAAATTTCTAAATATACATGACCTAACAAATTAAATCAAGAGGGCACAGAAAACTCAAATAGTTTGGTAATCACCGACAAGATCAAGTATGCATTAAGAAGGTGCCCACTAGCCAATTTGGCTTCATTCCACTGATGCATTGACATTCATAAAAGATTTGAGGCAGAGATTTTACAAGCATCTCGCAAAAAAGAAAACCCTTGGTCCTAACAGATTCATTGTTAAATTCTACCAATAAGGAGGACTAACACCAATGCTCCTAAACCTGTTTTATAAAATGGGAAAGGGGGCTAGAGAGATAGCTCGGTTGTTAAGAGCACTGACTGCTCTTCCAGAGGTGAATTCCCAGCAACCACATGGTGGCTCACAACCATCTGTAATGGAATCCAGTGCCATCTTCTGGTGTGTCTGAAGACAGCTACATGTAGTCATATACATAAAATAAATGTGAGAAATATTTAAAAAATAAAATAAAATGGGACAGGAATGAGTAGTCCCAAACTCATGCTATGAAGCCAAAATTATGCTGATACCAAAACTGGATCATAACACAAAGAAAGAAGCAGAGGAGGCAGGAACTCAAATTTCCCAGATTGACCGAGATGTAAATAGTCCCATAATATTCTGAAAAACCAAATTCAAGTATGCATTAAGAAGGTGCCCAGTGACCAATTTGGCTTCACTCCACAGATACAAGATTGGTTTGACGTTCATAAATCAAAATCTGTAGTTCAGCACATGAGTAGACTTAAGGATACAAATCATAAGATCATTTCAATCAGTAAAGAAAAGGGCTTTGGCAAAGTTCAATGTACATTTATGATAAAATCCCTGGAAAAGCTACGAATTTCATGCCTATGTATTGCAAACCTATAGCTAAAATTATATTGAATAAGAAAAGACTGTGTGTTTTCTCTAAAATATGGGATGACATAAGGGTGGGCCACTCTCTCTTCTCTTCCTCGAAGAACTCTTACAGCAATAGAGATAGACATGAAACGGATAGAAACAGAAAAAGAAGAAGCCAAATATCCCTGCTTACAGAGGACATGAGCTTATACTTAACAGCTTTAACAGCTGTGTCTGAAGTCTTAGACCTGATAAACAGTTTTAGCAAAGTAGTAAAATACAAAACCAATACATAAAATATATATGATATATATAGCTTTCCTATATGCCAATAACAATCTTGCCAAGAGAGAAACGCCCCGGATTGTGGGTAATCCCATTCATAATAGCTTCGGAAGGAAAAAAATTAACTTTGGAGTAAATATAACCAAGAAGGAAATTGAAAGGTGCTACAATAAAAGACATTAATTAATGAAAAAACTTGAGGAGAGATGGCGCTATAAGATAAATCTCCATGTTCATGGATTGACAGAATCAATGCTATAAAAATGACTATATTATTAAAGGTGTCTACATATAGAATACAATCCCCATCAAAATCCCAATGACATTCTTCATAGATCTGGGAGGAAGGAATCCTAAAATTCATATGAAATTTAAAAAGTGGATAGCCTAAGCCATCCTAAGCAGCAAAAAACAATGCCAGCAGTTTCACAGTGTCTGAGCTCAAGTTATACTACAGAACCATGGTGGCAAAGACAGCTTCATAGTGTCACACAACAGATATATAGATACACAGAACAGAACAGAACAGAACAGAACAGAACAGAACAGAACAGAACAGAACAGAGGACCCAGAAGTAAGCCCACATGCCTACAGTCACCTAACTTTTGACAAAGTTGTCAAATATATACATTGGAGAAAAGAAAGCCTCTTTTATATGTGGTGCTGTTCAAATACATGTCGAAGAATGAAACTAAATTCATTTCTCTCACCCTGTACCCTGCACAAAACAGACCTAAGGCCTTAATATTAGATGGGGAACTTGGAAACTGCCAGACCAGAACATTTACAAAATACAGGATAGGCAAAGGTTTTCTAAGAAGACCCCAATCAGCACAGGACAAAACCCCAAGAACTGACAAAGCGGTGCTATTTGAAATGAAAAGGCTTCCAGGCAGTAAAGAGGGTGATCAGCAGAGTGCAGAGACAGCCTACCAAGTCCAAAGGAAATCTTCCCCACAGTGGATTAACATCTAGGTCATAAAAGAACTGTAAGATAAACATTATATCAGCAAGTCACCATCAGGCCTATGGGTGAGCTCATTCATAAAACACAATAGCTCTCGGAGAAGGACAAAAAATGCTCAATAAATATGTGTGTGAGTTCTTAGCTATCAAGAAAATGCAAATCACTCAGAGCTCCCAGGGACTAAGCCACCAACCAAAGAGTACACATGGAGGGACCCATGGCTCTAGCTGCAGATGCAGCAGAGGATGGCCTAGTCGGTCATCAGTGGGTGGAGAGGCCCTTGGTTCTGTGAAGGTTCTATGCCCCAGTGTAGGGGAATGCCAGGGCCAGGAAGCAGGAGTGGGTAGGTTGGCGAGCAGGGGGAGGGAAGAGGGGATAGAGAGTTTTCAGAGGGGAAACCAGGAAATGGGATAATATTTGAAATGTAAATTTAAAAAAATATCTAATTAAAAAAAAGAAAATGCAAATTAAAATTGCTTTGAGAATCTATTATAGACAAGTCAAGGAAACAGTGACAGTCAATGCAGGTGAAGGCATGGAGAAAGAGGACCGTTTATTTTCTTTTAAAGTTGTATGATTATTTAACTGTGTGTGGAGGGGTGTCCTTGAGTGCAGTGCCAGCCAAGGCCAGAAGAGGGTTTCAGATTCCCTGTAGCTGGAGTTATCCAGAATCAGGAGTCACCACCAAGTGGGTCCTGGGAACTGAACTCAGCTCCTCTGAGAAACAACACAGGCTCTCAATCAAGGGCCACTGCCCCAGGCCCCCTTTTTTTCTGCTTTAGTTCACTGTTTACACTGGCATCCCAAGTGAGTTTTTCAGGCAGCATTGTCATGCATATTCATTAGAATTTGTTCTTGCACATTTCTCTCTCCCACTATCATCCTAACATAGTAGGCATTGGGGCGGGGGGTGGGGGGGATGGCTCAGTGGTAAGGAACACTGGCTGCTCTTACCAAGAGCCCAGGTTCTATTCCCAGCACCTACATGGTGGTTCACAACCATCTGTAACTCCAGTTCCTGAGTATCTGAGGGTCATTTCTGGACTCTCTGGGCACTGCACATATGGTGTACAAACATACATGCAGACAAAATGCCGCACATAAAATAAATAAGATCTCAAAAAAAATTAAAATAAGGATATACTTAAATCTCTCTGCTTATGCCCCCTGCCCTCTACAAGCAAGGCAAGAAGGCACTCAGCCCTTCTCCAACTACCTAGAGATCATACTGCAGGAGTCACACATTGTCCCACCCAGGGATAGAATGACCACTGTCACTTAGCTTAGATCGCATACACCCCCACAATCTTGCCTCTGTCCCACGTACTAAGCCTGCTTCCTCGAATGCAGGACCTGCCCTTCCCCAGAGACCTATAAAACTGGCTGCCTTTCTTTGTCTAGTAGGAACTGGAATTCTTCTGCCCCATCCCTACCCTCGTGTTATCCTCTTGACTGAAGGACACAAGACTCAGCACCTGTTTCTCACCTGCTCTAAAAAGCTAACCCCCCATATGAATACTTTATGGTCTACTTTAGGCAAAAAGGGGGGGTGAGCAGGTTTTTGTTACCCCCTTGGTCATCAGAGTAACGATATGCAGGAGAAAAATAGTTTGGGTCAACATGACATTGGCAGGCATTAATTCAAACTTCAAAGTCTAACCCCAAGCACGTTATTTTAGGCATATTTAAGCACAGCACAATTGGATGAAAATTCTCCTGGTGACAATTAACACAGTCCCACGGGCACAATAAGACTTAAGATGCAGCTACATCACAGCTACATGACAAGACGGGCAGTGGTGGCGCACGCCTTTAATTCCTGCAGTTGGGAGGCAGAGGCAGGTGGATTTCTGTGTTCGAGGCCAGCCTGGTCTACAGAGTGAGTTCCAGGACAGCCAGGACTACAGAGAAACCCTGTCTTGAAAAATAAAAACAAAACAAAGTGTATGTGACATATTTCATAAAGATGGGTTCTCCAAATGCCCCTCAACAGAGGAATGGATACAGAAAATGTGGTACATTTACACAATGGTGTACTACTCAGCTATTAAAAAGAATGAATTTATGAAATTCCTAGCCAAATGGATGGACCTGGAGGGTATCATCCTGAGTGAGGTAACCCAATCACAAAGGAACTCACACAATATGTACTCACTGATAAGTGGATATTAGCCCAGAAACTTAGGATACCCAAGATATAAGATACAATTTGCTAAACGCATGAAACTCAAGAAGAATGAAGACCAAAGTGTGGACACTTTGCCCCTTCTTAGAATTGGGAACAAAACACCCATGGAAGGAGTTACAGAGACAAAGTTTGGAGCTGTGTCAAAAGGATGGACCATCTAGAGCCTGCCATATCCAGTGTTCCATCCCATAATCAGCTTCCAAACGCTGACACCATTGCATACTCTAGCAAGATTTTGCTGAAAGGACCCAGATATAGCTGTCTCTTGTGAGACTATGCCAGGGCCTAGCAAACACAGAAGTGGATGCTCACAGTCAGCTATTGGATGGATCACAGGGCCCCCAATGGAGGAGCTAGAGAAAGTACCCAAGGAGCTAAAGGGATCTGCAACCCTATAGATGGAACAACATTATGAACTAACCAGTACCCCGGAGCTCTTGACTCTAGCTGCATATGTATCAAAAGATGGCCTAGTCGGCCATCACTGGAAAGAGAGGCCCATTGGACACACAAACTTTATATGCCCCAGTACAGGGGAACGCCAGGGCCAAAAAGTAGGAGTGGGTGGGTAGGGGAGTGGGTGGGAGGGTATGGGAGACTTTTGGGATAGCATTGGAAATGTAAATGAGAAAAATACCTAATAAAAAGTATAAAAAAATAAAATAAAGATGGGTTCTACAGACTGACTGCATGTGACACCTTGTGTAAAATTAGGTACTATAGATTGACAAGCTCATGATAGGGTCTGGGGGGAGGAGCCCGTGTGGTCTTAGCCACACAGAGTGTGAAGGTCACCAGGCTATTGACCCCCTTCTGAGTGGATGACAGGTAATGTGTTCCTTCCTTTGAAGGAAGAAGCTCGTGTGTTTGACATTCCTGTGACCACAGTGACCTCAGTGGCTCCCACAGTGGGGAGAGGTCAGAGAAACCTTTCTTCACATGCTTTCCCAAATTCCTTCAACTTGAAATATTCAGTATGACAAGGTGCAGTCTTTCAAGGAACATGTCTTGAGCATTTCTACGGCCTAACATCTGCCTGCCCTTTCTTACACATCTGAACCCTCTTGGACTTAAGTATCAAAAACCTGGGGGCATTGGCTTTCATTTCTGCCCTCAGTTCCCACAGTGCCCTGCCATATATAATTGGCAAGTCACCAACCTTAGGGGACTGATTTAGCCCCACACATTTGCCCACCAGAGAAGGGCTTGGCTTGGTCTACTTAGCTTCCCTACCATTCAGCCCGCTATGACGAACTCTGGTTTGCCAGAAACGGCTGAGTTTTGAAATAAGGAGACAGACAGGAACGGCGAAGTGAGAAAGAAGAAAAAGTAAAAGACCTTTGGGAAGAAGCAAGACTTGGGCTGATACTCAGGAGGGACCATTTGTGAGGCCCCACAAAACAGGAGTAAACCGGAGAGGTCGTCAGGGGTGTAGGATAAGCAGGTACCCATGCACTGAGGAGAAGAAGGCAGAGGAGAGCCTCTAGATGTGGCTGGAAGCTCCCAGCTTGTGTTACTCTCAGCCTACTTTGGAGGCCCAAGGCAGGAATTCCTATTTAACTCCTTTTGGTTGCTAGGTTGTGTCCCTTTAGCATGGCTCTTTTCTAGGGCTGGGCCATATGGGCTTACTTGCATTCCACCTGAAGCATGCATTCACATGCCACGTTAACAGAGGACTTCCTCCAGACCTGTGTTTCGTGGTACTCCGAGAGAACTCTCACTAAGCATGTTCAGGGGTTTGGTTTGGGCATAAGCTGTTGCCTTTGCATGAGTCTGGGCATGTCTAATGAGGTGGAGACAGAGGTTTCTATCTATACAAGACAATCTCCCTTGGAGAGATGACGGGTGAGGTGGGGGCAGGAAAATGGACTTTCCAAAGCACACGGTGGGAGAGAGCCCAGATGGCTCTCCTGATTATCTTAGAGGCTTGTGTGAGCCCTAACAAGAAGGCAACTACAAGAAGAAGGAAAAAAATGGGAAGAAAAAAATAAACTGTTTTCCCAAGGGACCTGTGTAAGCACACGGCTTCTAAAGCAGAGATCACTGAGTATGCAGCTGAGGAAACAACTCCCACGTCGTGTGGTTTGTTTCTAAGGGGTAGGGTCAACCGCAGAGTGTACGACTGTCCCTGATATCTCAAAGTCGCAGCTCTGAGAGCAGCAGGCTGTACTAACAATGGGCAGCAGGCTCTTGACACATCCCCAGATAGGGGACTTTAAGCAGAAACTTATACCTGATCATGCGCTTAGAGTGCGCATGACTACAGGGTCGCAGGAGGCGAACTGCATCATTTGTGAAGCTGCCGCATCTGATAGCACAGACCTAACACCGTGTTCTGTTGATGCCAAAAAAGTAAGTCTCTCTTTTTTTTTTTCAGTCTTTAAAAACATATGACCAAGTGTGGTTTATAGTGGACAACGTGAGCAAATGCAACTTTATAACCCAGCCTCTGCTCAGACCGCCACAATTTACAGCAGCTCGCTCCATTCCACAGATGCCCACGAGCACTGGCACACTGCTAAGGCACTGTGTGGGCCAGCATCTCTCACCTGGAAAGAGAATTTACATAAAAGCAGGTATTTTTAGCCACCTACACACACACACACACACACCACCCCTTCCCTACCTCCCACCTTGGAACCAGAGAGCCTGGCTGCAGGGTTGTAATGTGAGACCTCCCGCAGCTTCAGAAAGGTATAAAGAGACCCCACTTCTGCCCACATTTCCACTGCTTGGCGTCCTGGCCATGCTATTGCTTGAGTTAAGAGACTTTCCCTGCTGTCGTTTTTGTTCAAATCTCCAGGTACATAAGGACTGAAAGGTCTCTGCTGGCATCACAAAGAAGTAACAACCCTGGTCTGGAGAAGAATTCCAAGTATCTTGACCAAATAAACCCTCACAGCCATTAAGCTATCTGGCTGCACTGCTCTGTTCTATGCTGTGCTGCTCTGCGCTGTGTTCTCTGTAGTGCACATCAATCCACATCACTAGAGCAGCATCGACTGCCACATCAGCCTCCCACTGACCTTGGGCCACCAATGGGAAGACTTCCTGTGTCCTGATCCCTAACTGACTACAGAGGTCACTTCCCTGGGTTCCAGCATTTTTGGCTCTGCCTCAGTCAAGGAACCTGTGCCACCATCTTGAGCCCAGAAGACTGAGGGGACAGAGGCTCTGTCTCATGTTGTATTTAGTGGACAGATTCTATTTCATTTTAAAGTGGATTTGAAGCAGCTAACTTGTTAGTGGTTTGAAACCTGAAGTTGTCCTGTTAGTCTTAGTTGGGGTTTTACTGCAGTGAACAGACACCATGACCAAGGCAACACTTATAAGGACAACATTTAATTGGGGCTGGCTTACAGGTTCAGAGGGTCAGTCCATTATCATCAAGGTGAGACCACGGCAGTGTCCAGGAAGGAATGGTGCAGGTATTGTTGACAGTTCTACATCTTCATCTGAAGGCTGCTAGTGGAAGACTGACTCCCAGACAGCTAGTATGAGGGTCTTAAAGCCCATGCCTACGCCCATGCGCACAGAGACACACCTACTCCAACAAGGCCACACCTCCTGAGAGTGCCACTCCCTGGGCCAAGCATATACAAACCATCACAGACAGGAAGAAAAATACAGCCTTTCCTGAAGCTGCACAAACATGAACGTGTGCCTGTAAACCCCACAGTCTGAGGTAGGTTGTGAGCTCATTCCAGGAGTGTGTGCTGAGACAGTAACTCACTGTTTATAAAGAGTGAGGAAAGGGAGGGGTGAACAGGAGCAGTTGTACCCTGTCCTCGGTGTTCCATGGGATCTGAGGTTGTGTTCTCTCATACAAAAAAAATAATTCTCAATTTATATCATTTGTTGCTGCTATTTTGCATTTTTATAGCATATATATATATATATGATATTTTAAAACCTCTTCTTAAAAGATGATCTAATATAGGATGACAGCGGTTGCTCTATGATTAAGAGCACTGGCTGCTCATACAGAAGACCCTAGGCTCCCAGCACCCACATCAAGGCTTACAACCTCTGTGACTTCAGTTCCAGGAGACCCAACGCCCACTCCCAGCCTCCACGCACCAAGCATGCTTATGGCACACATACATACATGGAGGCTAGCACTCACATACATAAAATAAAAATAAAATTTTTCAAAGATGATGTAATGTAGAGAATGGGACTATTGTGTTTTGTTAGCAACAGAAAGTGCACACCCCTCAAACAATAATTTATACCCACAATGCCTTTGGACTTCACTGGTGGCTGGGTAAGAATATTCTAAAGAAGAGATTCCCTACAAGCTCAATTATAATCCCTACATCGTGGATAGATAAGCAGTTAAACTTAGCTCTTAAGAGTCTAAAAACAGGAAAAGTGTAAAGACTTCTATATTTTTTTCCATTCTATATAAAATTGTAACTCTAAGAATCTATCCTCTTTCCATTTTTAGAAAAATCCAGCATAAAACAAGAAAATGTAGGAAGCCATGGGTTTCACTTTTTTGTTTTGTTTTCTCTTTTTTCCTTTTAAGAACTTCCCTATGCTCTTCTAAAAGGATTTATCTTGACTCTCACACCAACCACAGGAATCTGAAATTTGATCTGCTTCTGGTGGTCCATGAAGTAAAGTCTTTCAAACCCCACTTGACAGATGTTGCAACGAAAAAGGTAACGCCCTCCCGTCTCCATTTCTAATTAGCAGGCGGCTCCTCTCCGTTTGCTGGACTTCCAACTGGACACAGGTACCTTGATAAATGTGGAGATGCAGAGATTTGAGCTGTGGTCAGACATTGCACAGGTGTCCTTCATAAATGTCAACGACCAAATTGACTGTTCCTCAGAGGTTGGAGTTTTCGGGGCTAAAGCACTAGACGCATTCATCACAGAGGCAGGCTGGATGCCACGGCCCCAGAGCAGATCCAAGCCAAGCGTGCTTGGTTCCATTAAGATCTTGCAGCACATGGAGTAATCATGGGCTCTGAAATAGAAAGCAGCACATTAATGAAGAAAGTCACTATGGGAAGTGAAATCACAGACGTTTCTGAGCTCACAGAAGTCTAGGGTAGAACAGCAGCCATTTTCTCTGGACTTTTCTATGGCGAAAGGAAATCAAATTATTCCAGGAGGAAAATATGCTGTGGTTTTCCTTTCCGGGGAAAACACAATTTGCTCTCTTATTATGTTTGACTGGGGCTAGGATTTGACATTGTTGCCAGCCTGTCTGCTATTGTGAGTCTTGAATAAGCCTTTAAATAATGGCAAACTAAAGTCCTGAGCAGACACAGAAAACCCCAAAGGTTTTCTTTTTCAAGCTAATATGAATCATTCTTTTCAGTAGCTTGCGACGTTTCTATATAAACACGCTCGGAAGAATTAATGATACTATACATAACATGAGGCATTTAAAACTTCATCTCCCTCATTAGGAAGTCTGGCTTTTAGGGGGCTGGAGGGATGCTAGGCCATTAAGAGCACTTGCTAATCCTACAGAAGGCTCCAGATCGGTTCCCAGGACACACATAGCGCAGCTCACAATTGCCTGTAACTCTAGCTCGAGAGAACCCACAGTTCCCTTCTGGTCTCTGTGGGTACAGCATGCACAAGAAGCACAGAAACAGGTTAGAAAAGAGAGTCTGTCCTTTCACCTGGGTCTACGCAAATGTTTAATGATTCCAGGGTCCTCTCTGTTTCCATGACGATTCTCCACCTTCTCTTCGTTCTTAATGCTTTCCAAACTAAGTTCTTGGTTTCCTCTAAAGCACTTGGAATATGTCACTCATTGAAATCATTTATCAAAGGGGCTAGAACGATGGCTCAAGAGTTAAGAGCCCTTGTTGTGCTTGAGAAGGATCCAAATTCGATTTCCAGAACCCACTTGGTAACTCACAACCATCCATAACTCCAGTTCCCAGGGGATCTGACACCTTCTTCTGACCTCCATGGGTACTAGGTGTGCATATGGTGCACAAACATACCTAAAGGCAAACATCTATGCACATAAAATAAATCCTTAAAAATTATCAAGAATATTCACTAGGAAATGAGGAATTTTATGCTAATATAGAGAATTCTACGACAAAGATGAATGATAGTTTAAGCTAAGCTACTGCAACAAAGACATCAAAAAGCAGTGGTTCAAACAAGATGACATTTTATTTTATTTTCCTTCCATGGAACAATTCAGAGATACTTGCTTAGCATGGACATGTACATGCTACATATCACCACGGAAGAATCAGATTCCTCTGATCTTTATATCCTGTGTCCCCCTATACCCAACTGGGACTAAGTCAGGAGCAATCACCTTGGTTCCCAGTCACCTTGGTCACATAATTGTACAATAATAGGCCAGATAGCCCCATGCATAGCTAAATTCCAGACTTTCTCTTAGCAAAGAGGAAATGATGTCTGGGAGTGCAGATTATGCTAGAACACTTGCATAGTATGCGTCATACCCTGGATGGGATCCCCAGCGTCATCAAGAAAAGCAAATTAAAGCCAAGCTTGGTGACGTATGCTTATAATCACAGGCAGAAGGATCCTTAATTCTCTGACCAGCCTAAATCTGTCAGCAAGACCCTATCTAAAATAAAAGAAGGGAATGAAGGAACAAAGGAAGGAAGAAAGGAAAGGTCGGAGGGAGAGAGAGGTATAAGCATAATGTTTCTGCACTGTGTAAAGATTACCCTTATATTATTCAAAGGCTGATGTCTCTGCCCCACATCCTGTTGCAATCCAGATGTGGCATTGTAATGCTTATTCTAAATAGCTCCATTTTCAAGTTTCCATAAACATTTCTCCCTGTTTATTCTCTGACTTGTCAATAAAAGCAGATGCTGATCAGTCAGTGTCAAAGCAGAAGAGAAAATAGGCTGGGCTTCCACCAGCCAGAAGAAAGAGAGAGACAGAGAGAAGCAAGGGGGATTCACCATGAGGAAGGGGTCTCAGAGACATTATGGGAGGACATACCTGAAGCAGACACACTCAGACCAACACGAAAAGGCAAGTATCTTGGGGATTTGGGCTGGAAGATGGCCAGATTAGCTTAGAGGATTAGAATAGATCAGTGACTGCCCAGCTACTATGTTATAAAGCTAAAGAGATAAATCTTATAGTCTCGGACTCATTCCTTTGGGAGCTAGCTGGGGTTAGTGAAAAACCTAGCAACATTTTTTAAAAAAAAAAAATGTAGGGAAAAGGAGTGAGCGAGGAAGGGGGAGGGGTGAAAGGGAATTAGGAAGAGAGGAAAGGAGAGTCAGGAGGAGAGAGGGAAGGGTGGAGATCGGAGAATGGCTGATAATGAGGGAGAATTACAGTCTCTGCCAATGACAGGATAATGCAAAATGGGCTGAGTAACCCATGAGATGCCATTGGGCTTGCCAGTAAAAGGTCTGTACTCAACTAAGCTCAAGGATCACTAAATTCAATAGGATTTAATGGCGTTTTCTGTAGGTGGACTTACTGTGCATGGCACACTAATGTCGAAGCCTGTGAGTTTGGAGCATTACTCGGTTTCTGCATTTGTTGGGTGTGCATCTCCGTTTTAGACAACACAACTCCTGAGGTTAACACTTTGAAGAACACATTCCAGGGCACTGTTGTGTGCGGAGAGCTCTTGGAATTTGGCAAGAATATTTACAATAAGCCAGGACAGGAAGTAGGCTCAAGAAAAAAAAAATAATACAGCTGAGGAATGTGTTCCTTGCATCTTCGTCATCTTGATTAGTCCCTGGATACAGTGACCAGAGGACCTCTGTTGATGCCTTGTCTGTTCCTTGAATACTTTGTTTATGCCTTAGAACTGACCCTGCTCTTTGTACCTAGAATGGTATGAAAGCAGCATGGAAAAAAATATACTTGCTTCAGTGCTTCCTGGAGTCACACTATATTGTTGTCTAATTGGGTTTTTTTTCTTTATGCTCCCTCCCTCCCTCGAGACCCTGTTGACCAACTGAGAGGGCTTGATCAGTTACTATAAGTATTATAAGCAAAGTCACCAACTTAGTTATATATCATAATTCACTCAGGTGGAGAATGAAAACACTTTCATATTAACACGCTGTATTCTTTAAAGACAGACCTAAAGACTGTTTCAACTCAGAGGCTACACTGAACTTGACTCTTCTGTCAAAAAGAAAAAAAAAGTCTTTTCTTTAAAAGGTAGAAAAATAAAAGAATAAATAAATATAAATGTTAGGCATGGCATATAGTGGAATCATCAACACATTTCAGGGCAGTCACACATGAAATCCTTGTCTATGGGAGGAAATTCACAAGACCGTAAGACAAATATCTTTAAAAGCAGGATACCGCCGGGTGTTGGTGGCGCATGCCTTTAATCCCAGCACTTGGGAGGCCAGCCTGGTCTACAAAGTGAGTTCCAGGACAGCCAGGGCTATACAGAGAAACCCTGTCTCGAAAAACAAAGAAAAAAAAAAGCAGAATACCATCAAACATTGTTGATGGTGCCAAATTATGTCCTTTAACACACACAGCTACAGAACCAGCTATTTGGAGCCTATTTTAACAATTCTATGCATCTTGCTGGATACAGTGTCTTAGGGTTTTATTGAATAATAAGACACTATGTCCATGGCAACTCTTTTTTTTTTTTCTTCCAGTTCTCCTGAAACTGGAGTTACAGACAGTTATGAGCTGCCAGGTGAGTATGAGAGTACTCTTAACTGCTATGCCATCTCTACAGCCCTCACAGCAACTCTTACAAAGGAAACCATTTCATTGGAACTGCCTTGAACAGTTCAGTGGTTTAGTTACCATAATGGCAGGAAGTATGGTGGCACACAGGCAGATGTGGTGCTGGAGAGGTAGCTGAGAGTTCTACATCTGAATCATCACGCAGCAGGAAGAGAGAATAAGCCACTAGGCCTGGCTTGAACTTCTGGAACCTCAAAGCCCACCCACAGTGATATACTTCCTCCAAAAAGGCCACACCTCTGACGGTGTTGCTCCCTGTGAACCTATGGGAGCCATTTTCATTCAAACCACCAAAAGCAGTAAAGACTGAAGACGATTAATTCTGTTGACCTCTGTTCATTACTTGACCTGTTGACCTCTATTTGTCACTTTACCTACTGACTTTTGTTCGATAGGTTTAAAAAAAAAAAAAAACATACCTAAGTCTAATTCACACACCGGAGTAAAGTAGAGTGATCACTGGTGTTTACCTTTATGAAATCCTAAGACTCTAGGTTACTGTCAGATCACCAGACAGACAGGGCTAGAAAGATGGCTCAACAGTTAAGAGCACTGGCTGCTCTTGCAGAGGCCATGAATTAGGTTGCCAGCCCCCATATGGTGACTCACACACACCAGTAACTCCAGTTCCAAGGGATCTGAGACCCTCTTCTGGCCTCTGCTGGCATCTCCACTCACAAGCACATGCCCATACACAGAAATACACAGAGATACTTAGTTAAATTTTTAAATAAATATTTTTAAATAAGAAATTAATGCTCAATTTTGTCTCCTACACAGAGGATGTCATGAGCAACTCTAACCCTGATACGTGTTGTCTAGCCTCCGAAGCTCTCTGGAACCTTTGGGTAAACTTTCATGACTCCTACTCCTTTGATGCTCCCAGGTGAGGGTATATCAGTCTCCTAAGACCACAGCTTCAGTGACCTCTGTGTGCTTTTGACTCTGAGCCAGGAAATATACTGTCCTAGGTGGCTGATCACTGAGTACAAAGCCCTCACGGTTCTCGTTGTGAATCCACTATGCTGGATGAATAAGAACATGCCCCGTAGGCTCATATATTTGAATGGCCAGTCGTGGGTTGGCAGAATGTTTGTGAAGGATTAGGAGGTGTAGCCTCGTTGCAAGATGTGTGGCACCTTCGTCAGAGGGGGCATGGCTGATGTGTCTCTCTGCCTGCTGCCTGTGGAATACGATGTAAATCTCTCAGCTATTGCTCTAGCATTATGCCTGCATGCAGCCATGATGATCATGGACTAAGCCTCTGAAACTGTAAGCAGGGCCTCAGTTAAGCTAAGCTTTCTTTTGTAAGAGTTGACTTGGTCATGGCGTCTCTTCACACCAATAGGACTAAGACAGTCACTTTTCGAATGAAAGTTTTTCAAGTGAATTTGCAACTGCTTACACTCGAACTCAGAAGGGTTGGAGGCTTTCCTTCAAGGCATCTTTCTTCTGACTATCAGAGCTAAGTCAATGGTTTCTCCTTGATATCACTAGTCCCTTTAACAATGCCATCCACTTTGTCTGCACTTGCTCTCTAAAGAGTTTTAACCAGCTTCTGGCTCCCTTCCTCACCTAACTGCACATTCCATCTATTCTGTCTGCAGCTTTAGCTGGGGATCTGCTTTTCTCTGCACCAAACTATGTTTTCATGTCTTCTGGCCCTACTTTCTCCTCTGTCTAAGTGCAGATCTGGATAAATGCAGCCCGTGAGAGTGTGCCTCTATCTAGTGGTAAATGAAAATCTCTTCCAAAAAGAAACTTAAGAGAGGGAGGCTTTGCTTGGACTCTGTTTGGGAGTTACAGGCCATCACTCAGGACAAGGTCTAGGAACCAGAGCTTGAGGCTGCTGTACTTCTCTGCAGAGCAAGAAACAAGAAGAAAAAATGCTGGCCCTTAGCTATGGGACTTTAGACAAGTACACCTGGGTTTCCTTGTCTGTAACATACAAATTATAAGGCTTGCCTCATATTTGAAGGAAATGAAGTGAAAAACAGAATGCAAAGCACCTATGACAATGGCTGTCACATGCAGGGACACAAATACGTTTATCTCCATTCCTAACCAATTTTCCCAATCACAGTGGTTCAGAACAAGGGTGATGGAGCAAACATACCTAAGCTTGCATCCTTGTTCTTCTGCGAGTCTGAACCAGATATTTAATCTCTCTACACCTATATTTCCTCATCCATAAACTAGAATACTTATCTATTAGATTGCTAAAATGTTGCTAAAGATTTCAAGAGTAATAGAATAGAGGACACATAGTTCACTAAACCTAAGACTCCATCCAGTTCAAATGCAGCCTGGTTTTAGAAATGTATGTGGAGAACTGCTTATATTATTGAATTGATAAAATATGGTGGTAAGCCCCCGTTAAATACTATACTTTGTTACTTCATATAACTTCTTATTGAGATGGCTTGTTTGGAGGTGCAGGGGTATGGCTTACAGACATTGGAAAGGTCACCCTTTGTCCCAGAATGCCGAGTGAAGTTATATTGGCTACAATATAGGATAATAAATGTGCTATCAGGAGTGTGTGCATTGGGCAAAGACATGAGAGCAGAAGTTATGTGAAACCTGGTCTCAGATTATGCGTCGGGGTATGGGGAAGTCAGGACCTAAAGGGAAAGGCGGCTTCCAAATAACAGATTCATAAACAGGGTTTTGAAAGATGAACAGGAGGTTTAATGGCTGGGAAATGACATTCCAGAAAGTGGAGGAAGGAACTGAAAAGCAACCTCCAGTGCTGAGGAGTATGGGGCTAATCAGCGGGGCTGGAATGTGCACAGCCTTCATCCTGACTGAACGAGGGCACGCAGACATGCGCAGAGGCCGGAGCGCGCAGACATGCAGAGACCAGAGGAGATGATCTTTCTGTATTCCCTGAGACAGCAGCTTCTAAGCAGAGGAATTTATATTCATTCAGGGAAGAAT
This sequence comes from Mus musculus, assembly GCF_000001635.26. Classification (NCBI taxonomy): domain Eukaryota; kingdom Metazoa; phylum Chordata; class Mammalia; order Rodentia; family Muridae; genus Mus; species Mus musculus. The sequence goes on from NC_000069.6 coordinate 40,490,315, forward strand.
CATAAAGCAAGTGTACCAAAACTCCCAACCCTGTAGGATAATGCAAAAAAAAAAAAAAAATGGATAAAAAATCTCTAAGGAAAAAAGAAAAATAGGTCTCGAGTCTATTTCTTAAAGAAAAATGTGTGCCAATCAATGAGAAACTGACAAATTTGAGCATCTTTTATGTTTCCAAGAGACTAAATCCCAAACCTTCTGTATTTTAAGCACATTTTATTTCTAGTTTAAATTTAGATATGGTTTTGCATATTTAATACGACCCCACCTTTTGGAATTTTTTTTTTTAAAGAACTTTAGCACTCCGAGTACCATCCTGTTTTTTGTTTGGTTGGTTTTGCTTCTTATTTTTTGTTGTTGCTTCCTGGGGATGTGGTCATTTGACTATGCTTGGCACATAGGAAGTGTATGGCCTTATTGGAGGAAGGGTGTCACTGTGGAGATAGGCTTTGAGATCCTCCTGGCTGCCTGGCGAAGACAGTCCCTCCCAGTTGCCTGTGGATCAAGATGGAGAACTCTCAGCTCCTTCTCCAGCACCATATCTGCCTGCATGCTGCCATGATTCCCACTCTGACAACAATGGACTGAACCTCTGTAAGCCACCCAATTAAATGTTTTTCTTTATAAGAGTTGCCTTGGTCACAGTGTCTTCTCACAGCAATAAAACCCAAACTAAAACAGGGAGAGTGGGTTTTGGTTTGGTTTTTCAGTTTTTTGTTTTGTTTTGTTTGGGGGGAGTTGTTTTGTTTTGTGATGCTAATATGTCACTAAAATCCACTCTGAAGCAACACATCTCTTAGGAGTGTATTAAAACACACACTTATTGAGATCAATACATAGTCAACTTTGAGATACAAAAATAACCATTAAATCAAAATTAAAACTCCCTTAGAAATGCTAAGTATAGTATATTCTCATATGAGGAGACAGCGACCCCCACAGCTGCTTATGTTTCACCCACGAGCCCACCCAGAGTTCCCTGTACTGCAGTGCTCACACGTATTTCCCAGTCTTTCCTATGCGCCTGCGTGCACAGTGGCCCAGGTGAAGGGCCAATGGAACAAGGTAACTCCTAACACTGTACACATTGACAAGGGTGCTGTGTGTTTTGTTACTTTTTGAGACATGGTTTTTTTCATGTCTGACCTCAAACTCACCCTGCTCGGGCCTTAGCTTCCCGAGTGCTGGGGCTATAAGTATTGCTGCTTCATTAGTTTTTAAATAGCATGCTTGCTGCTATGCGGAAAAGAGTAGAAATGTGCTCTGTGGAGGGCTCCATTAGTGAACCCAGCAGACATAAAGCCTATACCTAAATCTTATGTAGTCCTCAGAGATAAACCATAGAACATTAAAAGCCATTTTAAAGCTCATTTGAGGGCCTGGAGAGATTGTTCATTTGTAAAGAACACTAGCTGCTCTTCTAGAGGATCCAAGTTCACTCCCAGCACCCAAGTTGGGCAGCTCACAAGCGCCTGTAACTCCAACTCTAAGGGATTTTATACCCACTTATGGCCTCCACGGCTCCCAGTTTGCATGCTTGCACACACACACACACACACACACACACAGAGTGTTGGGAAGAATCTGGCTGTTGGTGCACTACGTGCATGCAGTGCCTGCAGAGGCCAGAAGAGGGCACCAAACAACATGGTGCTGAAGTTGCAGATACCTGTGAGCCACCAAGGTGCTGAGAATCAAACACAGACCCTGTGAAAGAGCAGCCTCTGTGCTTATCCACTGACCCATCCCTCCAACCCTCCACCTGGTGTTTCTTAATTATCTTTGGCTCAAAAACATTTGTATGTCAAAAGAGAATTTATTTGGGATGGCATAATTCAGTTTTCTCCACCTTCCAATTAATTAAAAAATAATAATAAAAAATAAAAGAGGAGTGGGCAGAGGAAGAGAAAGAACTATCAAAGCATGAGAATATGCCCTCTAAGCAGGTCCGAGAAGTGAGGCCTGTCCTGCAAAGACAGCCTTTGGGAAGGCCCTGACTCCAAGACATAAAACCAAACGATTTCCACACTGCAGTATCAGGCGTTTAAGTTGCTCCAGTGTATCCTTCAGGATCTTTCCACAACCTTGAAACACGAACACTCCAAGGTTCTATAGTCACTGTGAGACCTGGGTGGGGTAAAGTGCGGATCAGGAAATATCAACTAAGGAAACAGCTCTTACTTCAAAGAAATAAAAGGTGTGGTTTATTCTGAGGCAAAATATGAGTGACCTTGGCCTGGGAACAGTGACTTAGATCTCCCTAGCAACAGCGCTCCCATGAGGTAGGATACTGTGAACACCTTTACAGTAACTAAAACAAGAAAGCCATAAGTCAAGACAGTGTTCAAATACATTGCTGGGAACATCAAGCCATAGCAGGGTGAACAACTCTGGGTTAGGCCTTAGGTGCTGTGCAACAACTCTCTTAGCCCTTTGGTTGATGGAAAACTAGGGTTTCTGTTGAGTTAATACACCCAGGTTTTTATTTGTGTATCAGGATGTTATGTCTGTCTTTGTCTTATTAGTAATAGAATGTTAAATCCAAAGCAAAGTGGGGACAAGAAAATGACTATTTAGTAGGTCAAAGATGACCCACCATAAATTATAGTTATGCTTTGAACTTGCACTATTCCCACCTCTCCACATCAGTGAAGTTTTCATCAGTCAATCAACATTTGCAGACACGGCTTTTTTTTCCTAGGAATTTTTTGATCACAGAAGAAAGATATTTAAAATGAAGACAGCCCTGGGCCCAGGGGACTGCTGGAATGTAGAGTCGTGGCTCTCATACAGTCCTTGTCCAATTAGAAGAAAAAAGTGCCTCCTCCTTCCCCAGTCACTGGTCTGTTTCCCTGCCTTGCTTTTGCTCTCTTTCTTCTCTGCAGGAACTTCTTCAAATCCCAGAACCTTCTCCTCTGTCCTGCCGAGGTTGCTTAGCCTTCCTGGGGGTAACATTTAATGGTTTGCAGCTTGACAACTTTCATTGCAGTCTATTTTAAGGTAGGGAGATTTCTGTTATTACAGAAATAGAAGAGGCGACAGAGAGAGAGAGAGAGAGAGAGAGAGAGAGAATCACCTCATTACTCTCATTACTCCCTCTCCCTGCAAGAAGCCAGGTATGGGGGTTCCCTAAGTTCCCCTGAAGGGTAACAACAGCTCTAAATCTGAGGCCAGGAGGGCTGGAGTGACAAGATTCTGAAGATATAACTGATGCCAAGAAATTAGCAGAGACTCAGCAAAAACTAAACTCTCTCCTATGCCCAGTCAGTTTGAAACAATTTCTTTGTCTTCATTTTTGGTGTCCTTAAAGGGAAACGCTTACCCAGTTTGAGCCTGACCCTTAATCTGCAGCTGTTGGCTGCTAAGCTGATTGCCAAAACCTTTTACTTCATCATCAAGAACAGGGGTGTGTGTGTTTGGAGGGGAATCCTGGGTAACAGCTCAGTTGGTCCAGTGTTGCTGCACAGGAGTGGGGAGCTGAGGTGCGTCCCCAGTACTCACGTCCTAAGCTGGGTGTGGTGGCTTGTACCCTACATCACAACGCTGGGGGCACAGAGATAGGGGATCCTGAGGGCTGGCGTCCCAGCCAGCATAACCAAATCGGCGACCTCCAGACTCAGTGAAAGAGCCTGCCTCAGACAAACAAGGTACACAGCATCTGAAAAGCACCTGGGTTTGGCCTCTGGTCTGTCCATGAACACACAGACAGGTCAAGGTTAAGCTGAGAAAATACTGAATTAAACAAACTCCAATTTTATTGGCCTTACCAGAGTTCCCGATATGGTGGAACACTTGAGAGGTGGGATCTAGTTGGAGGAAGTTAAGACATTAGGGAGTTTTCTTGAAGGGGACTGTCTTAGGGTTTCTATTCCTGCACAAACATCAGGACCAAGAAGCACTTGAGGAGAAAAGGGTTTATTCAGCTTACACTTCCACATTGCTGTTCATCACCAGAGGATATCAGGACTGGAACTCAAGCAGGTCAGGAAGCAGGAGCTGATGCAGAGGCCATGGAGGGATGTTCCTTACTGGCTTACTTCCCCTGGCTTGCTCAGCCTGCTCTCTTACAGAACCAAGACTACCAGCCCAGAGATGGCACCACCCATAAGGGGACCTCCTCCCTAATTGAGAAAATGCCTTACAGGTGGATCTCATGGAGGCATTTCCCCAACTGAAGCTCCTTTCTTTGTGATAATTCCAGTCTGTGTCAAGTTGACACACAAAACTAGCCAGTACAGGGACATTGGCTTCCAGCCCCTTGGTTTCTCTCTGGAACCATAAGGACTATGGGTGCCCTCTGCCATGAGATTCTGAGTGCCCATTGGCTCAAATCAGCAAGGCCAAGGTTTCAAGTCAAAACTCCTACACTGTGAATTGAGCTGACCCCCCCCCTTCTTAGTTGATCATATCGGGTATTTTGCCACAGACCAGCTCGCTGTGTCCTTCAGAGCCAGTTAGATAACAGTCTCTCGATTTCACAGCATCTGAGCTGTCATCTTCTTGCACTTTCAGGATTCAAATAATTATTCAGCATTGGCCTTTACCTCCACCCCCAACTCCATGGCTCAGTGTTCTGAATTTTAAATAAGGAGGGGATTGCTCTCTTTAGTTCAGGCCAGCTTTCTTCACTTACTCTCAAAATATTTTTTCTTGCCTCCTTCCATTTCACAAAGATAAATCCAGAGACTTCTGTCTTGATTGCTTCTTTATTTCTATGATAAGACACCATGACCAAGGCAACTTATAAAAGAAAGCGCTCAACTCAAGTCTCATAGTGCCTGAGGGTAGTAGAATCCATCAGCATCCATGCAGGGGGCACATCAGCAGGCAGGCAGGCAGCATGGTGCTGGAGCAGCTGAAAGCTCACATCTGGTCTTCAAGCACAAGGAAGAGTGAGTTGACTGGGAATAGGGTGGGTTTTTGAAAGCTCAAAGCATGCCATGACACACCTCCTCCAACAAGGCCCTAATTCCTAATCCTTCCCAAACAGTTCCACCAAACATTCAAATATATGAGTTTTAAGGCCCATTCTCATTCAAACCATGTGTAGATGTTGTGATATATGTGAGTACAATCTTAAGGCACTGAGAATGAAATTAACATAGGGTTTATTAATTAAGAAACAGCACACATGAATGCTAACATGAGATAAAAAGACAGAGTTATGAATGCAAATGGAACCACCATGCCCAATAAATCAAGTAATAATATTTGATGGATCAAGTAGTTCTGGAATATTCTATTTGTGTATCTGATATAGGTGAAATAAATATAGTATAATCAAAACTGGAGAGATGGCTCAGCAGCTAATAACACTGATTGCTCTTTCAGAAGACCCAGGATTGATTCCCAGCACCCACAAAATGGCTCACAAACATCTGGAACTCCAGTTCCAAAGGATCCGATGCCCTCTTCTGGCCTCCATAGGCACTAGGAATGCACATGGTGCACAGACATATGTGCAGGCACAACACCCATACACATGAACTAATTAGATATAAATGATTTAAATTTGGCAATGTAGAGCTTTGATGAAATTAGACATTAGCTTTTATAAGAAAGCATTTAACTGGGGGCTTACAGTTTCAGAAGGCTAGCTTGTTATTAACATGGTGGGAAGCATGATTGCACAGAGACAGTTGTGGTGCTGGAGAAATACTGAGAGTTCTATATCCTGATCCACAGGCAACAGGCAACAGGCAAAGAAAGAGAACTTTTGAAACCTCAAAGCCCACCCCCAGAGACACACCTCCACCAAAAATCCACACCTCCTAATCCTTCCCAACAGTCTACCAGCTCTGGCCTAAGTATTCAAATATATGAGCCCAGGACTATAGTTTGCTTACTCACTCATTTGTCATAGACGAGGAATGTTTCCTATCTTCCACAGTGTGAGCCATGCTGCCATAGACATGGAAATACAAAAATCTCTCCCATATCATTCTGCTCATTCTTTTGAATGGTTGCTCTGTAGTGGAACTGGCAGGTCATATGGAATATCTAGTTTTAATGCTTTTAAAAAGTATCCATTTAATTAAATTTTAAAAAAGAGATACTCTGTTTCCATGTTTAAAAATATAAATATGTGTGTGTATTTCCATATATATGTATATGTGTGTGTATGTATATATGTATATGTATATATGTGTGTGTGTGTATATATATATATATATATATTTAACATGGAAACATAAATCTCTGTCTGCTCATCCAGAAGTCCTGAGTTCAGTTCCTAGCAACCATATGGTGGCTTGCACATACATGCAGCTGAGCACTCATACATTAAATAAATAAATAAATAAATCCATGCCAGAGAGCACTCATACATTAAATAAATAAATAAATAAATAAATAAATAAATAAATAAATATATATATATATCCATGCCATGCCAGAGACCCAGAACAGGGAAGGACCCAGGGAATCTAGAGAGGTGACTCTAGCTGAGACTCCTAGCAGTGGGGAATATGGAGCCTGGTGTGGCTAGCTCCTATAGCCATGCAGGACTCCCAGTAGAGGAGTAAGGACTCTAACCCACCCACAAAACCTAAAATGTATCCTGCCTACAAGATGTACAGGGACAAAGATGGAGCCGAGATAGAGGGAATGGCCAGCCAATGACAGGCCCAACCTGAGACCCATCCCATGGGCAAGAACCAATTCCTGACACTTTTAATGATACACTATTAATGATACACTATTAATGATAGGCTTGCAGATAGGAGGAGTCTAGCATGGCTGTCCTCTGAGAGGCTCCACCCAGCAGCCAATGGAAACAGGTACAGAAACGCACAGCCAAACATTGGACAGAGCTAGGGAAGTCTTGAGGAATAGTTGGGGGAAGGATTGAGGGACCCAAAAAGGACAGGGGCTCCACAAGAGTCAACAAACCCAGAGACTGAACCACCAACCAAAGAGCAAGCATGGACTGGACCTAAACTCCCCCACCTCCACCCCACCCCCAGCACATATGTAACAGATATTCAGCTTGGTCCTCATGTGGGTACCCCAACAATTGGAGCAGGGGCTGTCCCTGACTCTTGTCTGCCTCCTGTAACTAGGCTGCCTTGTCTGGCCTCAGTGGGAGAGGATATACCTAGTCCTGCAGTGAGTTTATGTGCCAGGGTCAGGGGATACCTCCCCCTTCTCAGAGGAGAATAAGAGGAGGGATGGGGGAGAGACTGTGTGAGGGAGGACCAGGAAGAAGTGGGGCTGTGATCAGGATGCAAAGTATATAAATAAATTAATGAAAACAAAAGTCTCCATGCTTCTTTCCATAGATTCTGCACTATTTTATATTCCTATATAAAATCATCTATTCTCTGAACATCTTCACCAACACTTTTTATGGATTTTAATTAACAGCCATGCCAACAAGTATAAAATGGTATATTAAATTGTAAAAATTCCTGCACTGTGCAAATCATTCCATGGATGCCATTTCTCCCCACCAAATTCTCAATGAAATTTTCTTCTCGAGATTATAGAATCCAGGTGTAGAGATACAGCTAAGAACTGGTTAAGAACACTAACTGCTCTAGCAGAGGACAGGAGTTCAGTTGTCAGCATTTACCTCCATAGGTACTGAATATACAGATATAGACAGATAGACAGACACACACACACATACAGACCTCCACGGGCATTATATGCACACACATATACACATATACAGATACACATATACACAACTTCATAAGTACCTGGACACATACATAAAGACACATTCTAATAAAAATGTAAATATTTAAAATATTCTAAAATTCACATGTAACCACAAAAGAAACAGAATAGCCAAAGAAATTTTGAAAAAAACTAAGCTGTAGATATTATACATTGACTTCTAATTATCTTATATATAAGTTTAATAATTAAAACAGTGTGGTGTTAGCCTAAAGATAGCCACAGATATCAGTAGAACAAATAGAGTCAAAATAAGTTTACAGACAGAAGGTCAACTAATCCGTGATAAGGGAGCCAAGAATATTCAATGAAGATGAGGTAGACTTCTCAACAAATGGTGCTGGGAAACTAAGTAGCCATAAACAAAAGAATGAAGTCAGGTCTTATCTTCTACCATTAAAAATCAACCCAAACACATTGAAGACGTCCGTGAGGAGCCAGGCATGGTAGTAGGTTCCCATAATCCCGGCACTGGGGAGGCTGAGGCAGGAAGACGACACATTCCAGGCCAGCCAGAGTTACAAGATAAGACCTTTTCTCAAAAACAAAACAAAAACGTAAGAGCAAGCAACGCCCACATCTATAAAACTCTAAAGAAGAAAAGAGAAGCATACCTAAAGGATTAGCAATAATTTCTCTTGCAAATGACGTCAGACACAAAAACAGTAAAAAATGAATTAGTGCTTCAATGTCCAACGGAAAGGCTAGGCTGGCAGAGGAGGTGGTGAGCCGAATGAACGGGCAGCCCCGCAACTGGGAGAAAATATTTGCAGGCTATGACTATCATTAGATACTGATTCCCAAATTTTATAACTAACACCCACAACCTAGAAAAAAAGCAAAATAACAACAACAAAACAAACAAAACAAAAACTCCAGGTTTGAAAGTTGGCAAAGAGCCGGAGCACAGGTATTTCTCCAAAGTTGTACATATCAATGACCAACAGTGCAGTTGACTGAAGACCTGTCCTCCAACACCATTGATTATGAAGGACATGTGAATCGTTTCTTAACCTACATAATGATAGTCTGAGGAAATGGTCTGAAATGAAAGCCCAAAATTGCGGGACTCAGACAGGCATTGCCTGCCTTTGGCAAACTCTGCCCCCTGGTGGCTGTAATAGAAATTTATCTATCTTCAGCAGCAGTGCATTGTGGGAAACAAACAGTAAAGCCTTTCTTTTGATCTTTTTGTTGTTTGTTTGTTTGTTTGTTCATCTTGTACTGGGAATGAACTTAGGGCCTCATGTGTGATAGGTAAATGCTCTACCTTTGAGCTATACCCCCAACCGTAAGATAACTTTTTTAAAATATAATATTTTTTTACTAATTATTTGGAAATTTTACATCGTGCACCCAGATCACCCTTATTTCCCAGTCCTTCCGGGTCTGTCTGCCGACTCTTGTGGCTTCCCTTGATTTAAAAAGAAAAAGTCCAATTTGTGCTGTCCATATAGTCACTGGAGCATGGCCAAACTCAGGATGGTCAGTCCTTTAAAGAAAAGTGTGTCTTCCCTCATCCACACTCCTACCAGTAGCTATCTATTGTGGAGAGATATATTTCAGCATTCTTGTCACAATTTTTTAGATCTCTCTTCAATGGCTTCTTGCCTAGGTTGTTACTTTTTGTGGGGTTGTCACAGAAGTGTCACTCTTTGTCAACTGTGAGTCCGCAGTTATCGATACCAATGCAGAAGGGGCTTCTGTGTCCTTTACAGCAGCAGGACTACAGATCATGAACTTCTTGGTATCTGGTGACAGCAGGGACTACGGGCGTCCCTCTGGCATCAGTGCGAGCCAGGGACCTCAGCATAGTCTCCAATGACAGTACAGGCCACAGACACCAACACAGTCCCCAGCAGCAGCCCAGCCCATGGAGAAAACGGCTTCAGGAGGTAATATTGAGTACACACATAGCATGGATTTCAGTGGTAACACAGGCCGCAGACATCAACACAGCCCCCAGCTGCAGAAGGACCCAGACATGGCCACTGGTAGCATCGTGGCCCACGGACACCAACATAGCTTCAAGGGGCTTGAGCACCACTTGGCAGGCTCTTACAGGCAGCTGCCCCACACCAAGATAAGTTTGTTGTTGTTGTTGTTGTTGTTGTTGTTGTTGTTTAATTTGGTGTGTGTGTGTGTGTGTGTGTGTGTGTGTGTGTGTGTGCAGATGCTCTTCAGGGACAGAAAGTGTGTGTGTTCATGTATGCGTGTGTATGTGCGTAAATGTTCTCCAGGGCCAGAAGGCAGTGCCGGAGCCTCTGTAACTGTAGTTAAGCAGCCCAACAAGGGCACAAGGAACTGAACTGGAGTCCTCTGTAAGGGCAGTAAGAGCTCTTGACAATTGAGTCATCTCTTCCACCGCTCAATACCAGTGTTTTACTCCGGACTTCCTCATCTCCCAGCAGCTGTTTCTTACTTGCTTTTATCAACTGACTGACGTAAACAATACAGGAAACCCCAGGATGCTGCCAGTCACCCAGAGAAACTGCAGCATGTGTTTTGGGGTTTGGGGGTTGCTTTTCTCTCTTCTCAGGATCACCAGGATTGGTACAGACTACTCATGTCTGTGGTGGTTTGAATCTGCTCGGCCAGGGGGAAGTGGCACTATTTGGAGGTGTGGCCTTGTTGGAGGAAGTGTGTCACTGTGTAGGCAGGCTCTGAGGACTCCTATTGCTCAACCTTCTCCCAGTGCGGAAGAGAGAGTCTCCTGGCAGCCTTCAGATCAGGATGTAGAACTCTCAGCTCCTTCTCTAGCACCATATCTGCCTGGACACTGCCATGCTTCAAGCCATGATGATAATGGACTGAACCTCTGAAACTGTAAGCCAACCCCAATTAAATGTTGTCCTTTGTAAAAGTTGCCTTGTAAGTTATGATTTAAAAAAAAAAAAAAAAGCATAAAATGTACCTTCTATGGCCCAGTATAGGGGAATGCCAGGGCCAGGAAGCAAAAGTGGGTGGGTTGGGGAGCAGGGAAAGGAGGGAGGGGATAGGGGATTTTCATAGGGGAAACTAGGAAATGTAAATAAAGAAAATATCTAATAAAAATTTTATAAAAAGAAAAAATGTCTATTTCATTGCCATAAAATATTTATATTGCCATGCTAGAATTAATTTTGGTTTTGTTTTTCTTTTATAAATAAAAGTAAATCATTTAGAAGCCTTATAAGCAGAAAGGGTAGTGAAAACAGAAGTAAAATAGTACCCTAAAATCCAGAAATGTTACTGAATAGATACAGCTTGAGGTCATCTGGCTCTCCACAGTCCTGGGTTTCATGAGAACATCTTCATGGTAGCACATCTTTGATCACGCTTCTCCCCTCAGCCTTTCATCTATGACCACACTCTTCCCTCCCTGTCTCGTTAGTCACCTTCATGCCTTCAAAGGACTCTCCTCATACTTTCATGATGTGTGTGTTTGTGTGTGTGTGTGTGATTTTATACACCACTCTAAAATCTAGGGCCCACAAACAAGAGAAAGCATTTGATATTTGTCTTTCATACTGTGAACTGAATTCTAACACCTGCCCAAAAAAGAAAAAAAAAAAGTGGGCCTATTTTACTAGATAGCTTTATATCAGCTTGACACAAACTACTGTCATCTGAGAGGACAGACTCTCAGTTGAAAGAATATTTCCATAAGAAGCGGACAAGGCTGTAGTGCATTCTGTTAATTAGTGATTGTTGGGGTAGGGGCAGCCCCTTGTGGGTGGTGCCACCCCTGCGCTGGCGGTCTTGGATTCTATAAGAAAGCAGGTTGAGCAAGACATGAGGAGCCAGTAAACAGTACCCCCTCTGTGGCCTCTGCATCAGGCTCTGCATCTGGGTTCCTGCCCTGCTTGAGTTCCTGCCTTGACATCTATCTTTCCATGATGACCAGTGAGGTGGTAGCACAGACCATCAACATCTGCATAGACTCACAGTTGAGAAAGAGAGGCATAGAAGGCTTTTGTGACAACCCCCACTCCCATACTAACCCCAAAAGTAACAGCTTGGTCAGGAAGTCATTGAAGAGAACTCTTTAAAATTGTGATAAGGATGCTGACGTGTACTTCATATCCTTATTCTTAAAAGCAATACTAGATGGCTTCTAGTGGGAGTGGGGGGCAGGAGGAAAGACTCCATTTTCTCTAAGAGGCTGGCTACCAGCAGTGTGACCATGCTCCAGTGACTGTACAGAAAACACAGACTGGGCTTGGTTTGCTGTTGTTGTTCTTGTTGTGTTGTTTGGCTTTGTTTTTTCCATTTTTTTTCCCCAGGGAGAGGCCACTTGGGTGGAGAAGCAGACCTGGGAAGGGTACTAAGGAGAGGGAGTGATCAGGGTGTACAATGTAAAGCCTCCAAATAATCAATAAACATGTTAAAAATAAAGGAAAGGGGGTGTTCACAGACACCAATGCCAGACACATGCCAGTCCAATAGAGACCATCCCTCAGTGAGGGTCTCCATTCCCAAGTGTGACAAGTGGATAACTTAAGTTAACTCTGGCAGTAGCTATGAGCATTACTGTATTCTTTCTCCTTTTTTTACTATGAAAGATTAAAAAAGTGATATCTTTTTAGGTGCTTGTTTCATTTTCTCTGATTAAAAATAAAGTGTTTTGCATATGTACTGCCATCCACACATCTCCATTTGTGGATAATGTTAGCTTTGGGGCCATTTTTCTATTGGTACGTTTATCTTTCTCTTAGGAATTCATGAGAAGAACTTTTAAATGAATAATATTTTTATTTTACTTTTGTTTGGAAATTCTCTTTTCCTTAGCAATCTTTCCCATTACAACTAGACCATAAAAACAAGACTTGGTGTTTTAGTAATGTCTATAAAGAAAACAAAAATTCAAATTCTTGAGTCTGAGCTCCAAAACAGTTACTTGATAGCCACAGTCCAGATGATAATCTCTGAAGTCATGAGACCACTGAATGAAAAAGTCAGGTTCTAAGCCAAGAAAATATTAAGAACCAAAACCTGACACATTTACTACATAAAGTTTATACTCGGTGGAATTAAAGAAAATGAAAGATGATAAAAGGGCCAATTCTCATTCAAAGTAAAGTACGTAAAAGTCACTGGGTGCCTGACATTCAAACAGATCTGAGGATCTGACTGCAAAAGACTAGAATTTCTCTGTGAATTCAGCGTGGATGCTGCCTGACATGCGTACTGGATCTCGCACATCCGATGTGAGAATTCAGAACAGAAGGGAAATGCCTACTGAACTATTTCAGTTAATTCCAAGAGCGAAGACCTTGGCCTTCTCTACAAGGTGAAACCCAAGAAAGTATGGCGACTCATCTGAAGTCCCCAGACCCAGAAAGATGTCAGAGTATCAAACCATAAAATGGGCCCACAGGAGTCAATTACCTTCTTACAGCCAAAGAAATAGCTGTGCAGCTCAGGGGAATCTAGTCAAAGCCATGCCTTCCTCAGACAGAGTATGGATTGCATGAACAACAAGCTGTGACCAATGCAAAACCAGCAGAGACTATAAATGTCAGCAGGTGTAGTGAGTTATAGACTGCAAAGGAAAGTCTCATGTCAGCTGACATACATACCCTAGTGTAAAACACCCAAGGACCACACTGCTTTCCCTCTACCTGTGCCAAGAACCTCGCCAACCACCTAGAACACAGATTCCCACTGTGGAGATTTGAACGAGAGTGGCCCCCGTAGGCTCATAGATTTGAATGCTTAGTCACATGGGAGTGGCACTGTTTGAAAGGATTACGAGGTGTGGCCTCGTCGGAGGACAGGCAGACCTGGGACAACTTGTGTAAATATTAAATTTCAATATGAGATAAAAAATGCATCTGAAGTCGCCATAAGAAAAATGATGCTTCTCATAATTGGTTGGAACAATTGCTTATGCACTTGAGAAGAAATAAAATTTGACCCATACCCCTCAAAAGACCTGTGCCACCGCCTCTATGTCCTCCAAGAAAGAAAGAAAAGAAAGAAAGAAAGAAAGAAAGAAAGAAAGAAAGAAAGAAAGAAAGAAAGAAAGAAAAGAAAGGAAGGAAGGAAGGAAGGAAGGAAGGAAGAGAGAGAGAGAAAAGAGAAAGAGAGAGAGACGAGAGAGAAAAGAAAGAAAGGAAGGAAGGAAGGAAGAGAGAGAGAGAGAGAGAGAGAGAGAGAGAGAGAGAGAGAGAGAGAATGAAAAAAAGGTAAAATGAGCTAGATATGGCAGCTTGTGCCTGGAATCCCAGCACTTGGGAGATGGAAGCTGGAGGCCAACCTTGGCTACACCACAAGTTTGAGGCCAGCTCTGCTTCATGATCTACTCTTCAAAACCATCTGAATGCTTGGATTATAGGCAGGCACCACCAGGACAAAGCAGTCGAAGTCACCTCCCGACCGACGTGTGATGTGGATCCCAGGCTCTGGCAAACACCTTGCCACAAAATCCACCTCAGCGTGTAAATCCCTAAGTAAGGGTTTCACGGGTTTCAATCACTCTTTCTGCAAGGCATGCACCAGTGCTAAGACTTAAAACGGCTCCTAAAATGGAAACAAAGTAGTAAATTGTGTGACAGAGAAATGGCCAGGTTCCAGCGAAGGCCTGTGGAGAGAATAGAAAGATGCCTGTGGTCAGAGCCCAGTGTTCACATAGAGGAGGAAGTCGGCTTTGCAGTCTGAGGCTGAAGACTGGAAACATCTTAACTTGATATTAGTAATATAAAACTACCACAGGTACAATAGTAATATTGTGTAAGCCCCTCCCACTTTGTCCATTCACATGTTAACACTGCTCTACAAACAACAAAGGGGCATCAGACACAATGTTCAGGAAGGGACTTGCCCAATACAACACGGGTGCCCACGAAGTACATCCTTTCCCATCAGCCTGATAATCAACACAAAGAGAACGCCATCACAAAAGTGTGCTTTAAATGATAAAACTTATCTTTAGGGATAACCCCCCTGAAACAAAATTAGCTACTTCTCCAAAAATGGCCCAGAATTTATGTTACAGGCCTGCAGAGCACAGAGCACTGTCGGCACGAGCAAAAGGTCTAATGTATGTTTTCTGCCACTGTGCTGTTTTATGAAACAAAATGTTCCTTTTTTAACATCTTTTCTTGGCTGTCACTTGTGAAGTTATTTGTCACAAGAGCCTCCCCGTGGGTTCTGTGGGGAAGACGAATCTACTTGCTGCTCTTCCGGGGCGATTCTTCTGTTCAATGTTCTCACCCTACTGCACACCCACTGCAGACTGTCTGAGTATATACACACACACATGTGTGTGTAGCCGTGTGTGCTACATACAATGTGCTTAACAGTGCTTCCTCAGTTGATAGAGAATAGAGACACACTGTAAAAAAGAAATGAGCCCGTTTTTCTATGAGCAGTTGTCTTGTCGCTTAGGAAAGGGATCTTTGGCACCCAGGTCATTCACAGCTGAGTTTCAGATTGGACGTAAAGCTTGTGATACAGTAGTCTTCCCTAACTGCAACTGAAAGGGAAAAAAAAATCACACATGAGATGGAAATCTGTTCAAACTTAGAAAAGCTTCCTTTTTAGAAGCGAGTTACGGTTTCTGCTTTAACCTATCTGGTATTTTACAAGATGCTTGAGAATTACTTTAAGCCCTGTTCGACACAGGCCCTTCGCTTTCCCAGAGTCTGCCCTTACCTAACGCCATCTGGCGTACATCAGCTTATTACATATCACATAACCTCCTAAAGAATTCTCTGTATTAGTTATAAATATTATAATATGGGTTGTAATAAATCATGAAATAACGCAAACCCCATCTGGAAGTCCTTTAAGAAAAACCAATAAGCCCTTCATGAATTCAAGCATCACTCATATGTCTATCTGATTGGCTCAACCGAACATTTCCATTGTTTCACTAAGCGTTGCCTGTTTGTCCAAATATGCCTCAGAGTTGATCAAAGGAGTTGGAGTCTGCATAAGACCCTGACGTTTGCGTTTCCCAAGTGCCATTCCATGTTGCCCGCTCACACTGCCCAGCCTTTGGTTAAGCGACACAATATGAACACCTCAGGTACGCTGGTAAAAGAGAAAGAGGTTTATAACCATCTATACTAACTAAATAAATAAAATAACCATATATCATCCAGGCATTCCATACAAAAGAAATAACTAAAATAACCCACCAAACATGACTTTGCCAAAGTAGCCCCCTAAACACTACCTTACACCTCCATATCTCTTCTCTACTCCAGTACAACTGCCAGAGAGCCCCATAAAAGGGATTCTTGGCACATGTTTAAACCACCCAAACTATAGTCTCATGCCTTTCAAATCCTAGTGGGCTTGTCTTTGTGAAGTTCTCATTGGCTTCAGCAGGACAGACCCCTTCCCAGAGTTCCTCCGGCCTTTCTCATCTCTAATGGGAGAAAGTGGCCCATCAATGAAGCAGGCCGCAACCATTGCAAACACATCACTGAATATGAAATGGTGAGGGGCTTTCTGAGCTACAGACTGGTAATAAAACAACATCCCAGTGGGTGGGTGTCAAGTGGGCATAGGGGGTCTCCTACAGACCCTTTCTGAAAACATGTGACCTCTTGCCCTGGAAGGCGGGAAGACTGTTGGCGCTCCTGAATGCAGATGCATGCTCTGTGCCAAGCATGTAGGAGGCATGCTGCATACATTAGCACCTCACACAAAGGTTAAGTTTAAACGTTTTCACCAGGCCTGGCGGCACACTAATCTTAGCACTCAAGAGGCAGAGGCAGGCAGATCTCTGTGAGTTCAAGGCTACCCTGATCTACAGAGAGTTCCAGGCCAACCAGGACCACACAGTGAGACCCTGTCTCAAAGAAACCCAGACCAAAAGGAAGGTGGTCAAAGCTAAAACAAATTACCTACTGAAGGATTTGTAACACAAAAGAGTCAGGGAGACTACCCAAGGCCCCATCCACTTTGCTATTACTCTAATGTGCCCTTACCAAAAAGAATATAAACCAGCTCACCACCACCTAGTGTACAAGGAGAGCTCGGCTGGGCTCTGCTGTCTGAGTTCATGGAGTTTTCATGATGAGCCCCTACTACCTGGGCAGCAGGAGACAAAAGTACTAAGAGTCACTTTGGTTAAAGCTCCCTGCAATCTAGTCTTTTAAACTGGTGGCATCTCTGCCTGGTGCCACCATCAAGGTCTAGAGTGTGATTTAAGCAGTACCACCTGAGCTCTAGGGAATAAATGCAATGAAGTGGCTTCTTGATCTATGTGTGAGGGAGAATAAAGGATCTTAGACATCCCTCTGATGCTTTCTTTAGACTGCTTGCTTTACAGGATTGCGATCTTGGGGATAATTTTCAAAATAGGGCACTATATTAACATACACTATATCTATAGACGTATACCTGCACCCATATAGAAATAGATTTTATATAAGAGCGATGAAATAGATATGACCAAAGGAGATGGAGGTTGGAAAGTTATATTAGAGTTAAGAGCACTGGCTGCTTTTAAAAGGTACCAGGGTTCAGTTCCCAAGACCCACACTGTGTCTCACAACCAATTCCAGTTCCAGGGGAGCCAGCATCTTCTTGTGACCTTCTCAGGCACCAGACATGCATGTGGTGCACATATATGCATGCAGACCAAAAACAGGTACATACATAAAATAAAAATAAACCTTTTCTTAAAGTGTGAGAGAGAGCAAAGTATAAATAGGTATATTTCCCTAGTAGGCTTTCCCCTATGATAACAAGACTAATACTGATGCTCTATATTTGCCCACTTGTGTGTCCACACATGCAAACACATGAAGACATATAAGTAGGGATTTTTATATGATTGAACAAACTAAGCATATTCGCAATAACTTGCTTTTTCTTATTTAAAAATCATTAAAACCCATCAAAACAACTAAAAATAAAAAGTTCCACGCAGATATTAACCATTATAAGCACTTCAGAATTGTATTTATATAAATGGTGAAATGTGAATACTTTATTAGTACTAGATTAAATGTAAAGTTGGTCACTTCCCTACAGGGAAATAAAGACATAACTTTGGGTTATCTTCTTTACCATACAGAAAAAAAAAACTAATAAATTTAATCTCTTCCTAGAGCCCCACAGGGTATCCTCTAGCTTTTTACCAAGCCATAAGATGATTGGCCTTAATCCACTGTAAGCATTGATGAAGCCAAGTGCCTTAACACTTGGGAGACAGGCAGGACACCCTCAGACTGACTAGACAATGCTAGAGCAGGAGCCAAACGATTTGCCTTACCTCCAAGTTTAGGATGGGTTTCCTAAACAAGAGACAGTGAGTGCCCTTCTGGACAACAGATACGCTTCCATTTTGCCTCTCACAGCTGCAGTAAAATGTTTTGCAAACACTCCAACAGTCCCACTACGGATGGAAATGAAGGTTT
Organism: Mus musculus; assembly: GCF_000001635.26. Taxonomy (NCBI): domain Eukaryota; kingdom Metazoa; phylum Chordata; class Mammalia; order Rodentia; family Muridae; genus Mus; species Mus musculus. The sequence goes on from NC_000069.6 coordinate 40,508,356, forward strand.
GTCTCCAAGGTTCTGACCACTGCTATAATATCTTCATATAGATGACTCAGTACCAATAATTCCATCCTGGAAAGCAGGGTCTTCCAAAGCAGGGACAGCCAAGCAAAGACATGGATGTTGCAAGCTAACACTCCTTCATGCTGTCTTGTAAGTGCTGTCTTGGGATGCAGTCCTATGTATATATTTTTTAACCTAGTTAAAATAATCCTAATAATCGAGCACTGCTTCCTTCAGTGCAAAACGCTGCAGCCACCGATCAGCACTTCACTGGAGTTCTTCTGTCGTATAGCTCTCAGCCTGTACATCACATGCCTTCCAAACCTACATGGGAAAGGGGGAAAGAGAAGTTTAGATCAGGGCCAGAGCATTGTGGTCTTATACACTTTGGGTCTCTCATTTCTTTACACCAGTAACTCAGTTCTCACTGGTTCCTTTCCCTAAGGAAATCTCTGTGACTACACAACTATTTTGATTACACATTAATTTTTCCTATAAAACCATAAGCTATGGGCTGTGAGATGGTTCAGTGTGTAAGGGCCCAGAAGTGAAATAGAAATGCTATGCCCTATGAGATAGGTCCTAGAGATGAGGGGAGATGTAAACAGGAGAGTCCTTAGAAGCTTTCTAACCCAGCTAGTCTAGCCTGCTCAGCAGCAATCAGGTCAATGAGAAACCCTATCTCAAACAAATGGGGAAGGCATTTGAGGTTGTCCTTTGACCACCACATATGTACACCCACACAAGCATGCACACACACAGGTTCAGGCACATGCACACACACACAGAGGTACAGGCCCATGCACATAGTCATGCACATACTAACACAGACGTGTGTGTGTGTGTGTGTGTGTGTGTGTGTGTGTGTGTGTGTGTGTGACACGACTCTAGGGCAGAGGTTTGAGGTTCGTCGTGCACACTCCCAGGTCCAGCAATATATCACATGAGCACTCACCAAATCACTTGCTGATTGAACATCTGAAGAGGCTAGCTCTGGTTTCAAGGGATCAACTCCAAACTGAAAAAACAGAGCCCCTGCCAGCACAGTGGTATTACCCAGCCTAAGTAAACAGGAGTGATTTGCAATGTTCTGCTCCTATGGCGTCTTCTGGGTTTGAGATTTTTAATAAGGATACCACTTCAAAAACATTCCTGGTGGGTACAGCCCAACAGCTCCGAGAGAAGATGGTGAATTCCCTGATGAAAGGCAGCCCACACTGTCCTTTGCGTTTCTGGGTCACAGATCACTTCCAAAATCAACCCAGAAGCATACAAAATAAGCAATGCCCTTCCCAAGACACTCTGAGTGTTTTATATCCTGTTGTGGCTTTCAGAGAAACCCCCGAGAATCAAAATGGAAAGTTCCAGTTGTCCGGCCGATGATCGGCAGTCTTGAAGGAGTTTTTGCAAACGTAAACGGTCAATCTGGCAGAAGCATTCGAATCCTCTCCTCGAGCTTTCTGAGATGCACGGTACACAAGTATCATCCGCAGTGTCTGCATTGGTTATGCTCAGTGTAATGAAACCATTCTTCTAGCAAAATAAGGCAAGCAAGGATGATTTAACGATGAGTTGGGGAAGCACTCAGGACGCTAAGGTAGAAGGATTTCCTGAGCTGCTTCCGGGGTTGCACGAGATGCCTGCATGCGTTGTCATTGCGTGATACCCCATTAATATTTGTGTTTGTGTATCAAATCAAATTAAATTTGAAGTTTCATTTAGAAATTGCCCTGAAAGTTAAGACAACGTCCTCAATATTTATGAATCCATTTGCGGGAAACTCTGCGATTCTGTTGAGTTCATTCGGTTGTTTGCAGTCGCTTGTTTTTCTGCGCTGGGCTGGTGAGTGTTTCTCTTCCTGATTTCCTTCATAGCCCATCTTGTCATGCTGCATTTACGGTGGGAGTGAGCAGGGCGTGCATGTGTGCTAACAAGCTCATCCTTGTTGAGTAGAGGAGTGATAAAGTTCGAGTTATAAATGGGTGAGCACTTCAGGGCAGAGGCCTTTGAAGGCCCAGTACCAAAGCTTGGACCTTTGAGCCAATCCTTGCTGGCACCTGCCCACTCTCGTCTCTTATCTGTACTGTCCCTTTTTCCGTTCCTGGCATCTGAGGATCGGGAGCTAAGCTCCACAGATTCTTAAAAACGTGTCATTTTTCTTTCTGCATTTGGCTTACCTCACTCAGCAGGTTTTCTGCTTTTATTCATTTACCTGCAAATGTTTTATTTCTATTTTCTTCATAGCTGAATAACATCCCTCTGGGCCTATGTACCCCATTTTCATCTTTCATTTATCAACTGAAGGACATGTGGGTTGTTTCCACTTCCTGGATACTGTGACTAGAGCATGGCCGAGCAAGTGTCTGTGGAGTAGGAGGCCGGGTGCTTTGGACGTATGCCAAGGAGCAATGTAGCTGAGTCATGTTGTAGATTTATTTTTAGCATTTTGAGGGATCGCTGCGTTGACATCCAGAGTGGCCACATTAAGGGACATTCTCAGCATCACTGAGCAACTGTCCATTATCCCTGCACCCAGACGGCTTTTGCTGTCAGTTAGGTTCTCCATCTTAGCCATTCTGGCTGTGGGGAGATGAAATCTGAAAGCTGCTTTAGTTAGCGTGTCTATGTCGCTAAGAATGCTGACATGCTCAGCCGTGACTCTTGCTCTCTTCTATTTCTTTTGAGACCTCTGTGTTCAGATCTATAGCCTGTTTTTGTCAGCTGAGCCACAAGCCTGCTCGAGTCTTTGCTTTGTGAGCTCTGTGGGCATTTTAGACATTAGTCCTCTCACAAATGTATAACTGTCCACAGTTCTCTCCCACCCTGTGAGCGTCTCCTTCATTCATTAGATTGTTTCCATTGTTCTACAGACGTGTCTCAATGTTGTGAGGTCCCATTTGTCAGTCATTGTCCTTAATTCCTGAACAAATGGAGTCCTATTCTGAAAGTTCTTCTTATAATGTCCTTGTAGGTTCCTGCCTGAGTTCTCTTCAAGCGGTTTTAACAGTCCTGGCTTTGCATTGGGATCTTTGATTCACATGGAGTGGATTTCTGCACAGGGTGATAGATATGACTCCAATTTCATTTTTCTACACTTGGTCATCAAAGGATGCTCTCAACGGAAGACTGGTCAAGCATCACAAAGTAGAAAATAAACCAAGAGGGTAGACCTGTCTACAGGATGAGGATGAAGGTGGCTCTAATTGCAAAGGGAGCTCTTAAGACTAAAGAACCAGCAAAGATCCCCCACACTGTGAGACTTGCTGGAATATCTGGAAATTGCGTGCTGAACACCTACTGTGTGCCAGGCAACATTCGGGAAATCTGTTGGTGTCTCACTGAGTTATATTCTCTGGGAATGTACAGAAATGAGCTGGCAAATTCAGGACAGAACATTGTTTCAGGGAGGCATTAGAGGTGAGTCAGCCAAAGGACCCTGCCAAGTGAGGAGAACTTAATAAACTGAACTTTATCATGCATGAAAGTTCCCATTCCTCAAAATGCAATATGGAGAGAGAGGAGGCAACAGCTGCAGATGTGGAGAAGGCATCTGTACAACACTCAGACAAGGATGCGCATCTAGACATTTTACATCTCTCAAAAATCAATTGGTAGGGCCTGGTGAGATAGCTGTTAGATGCACTTGCTTCCAAAAGCATGAAGAACTAATATTAGATTCCCAAGACCCATGTTAAAAATGCTGGGTGTGATGGTGCACACTTGTGTTCTCTTCAATAGTGAGACAGATGTTGGAGGCAGGTGGATTCCTGGAAGCTCACATGTCAGCTAGCCTAGGCCACTTGGCAAAGTTCTGGGCCAATGTCTCAAAAAGTAGATAGTGCCTGCAGACCAACACCAGTGGCTATCACACACAAACACACACACACACACACAGAGAGAGAGAGAGAGAGAGAGAGAGAGAGAGAGAGAGAGAGAGAGAGAGAGAGAAACAGAGGGGGAGAAAGAGAGAGAGAGAAGCATACATATGTGTGTGCACATCCATACAATAAAAAAAAAACAAATTTTAAAAAGCCAATTAGAAGATGAATAAAAGATACAAAAGGCATGCCATGGGTTTTAATATATCTAATAAATGTCTTAAAAGATGTTCAAATTAGCCAGAAGAGGAAGGGAGTTAAGGGGAGTTAAGACTACATCAAGGTAGTTTCATAGGCCTCTTGGGATTGCAAAACCAGTGCAGAGACAACACCTGACAGTCATAGATCTTTGGGACTCATTGGCTCTGTCAACTTTTTGCATTCCTCTGCGTTTAAAATGTTTTAACAAATTTATTTGTGTGAATGTGCACATGCACGTGGTGTGTGCGTGCACACACGCATATGTAAATTGTCATACTAAGATGTGTATGTGACCTCAGAGGACAACTTTCAGGCCTTGGTTCTCTGCTTCCTCCATGTGGTTCAGGCGACTGAATTCCAGTTGTCAGACTTGGGGACAAGTGCCTTTACCTAATCTTATACTTCGTGTTAGCATATGGTCAAAGCGCTAGCAACCACCCTGGTTGGGTTACTTGCTACTGAGCAGGGTTCATGAGGCACAGAGGAGTGAGAGACTCAGCACATGTTCTCTGCCTCACAACTGGTCTCCCTGCACGTCAAAACTGAAAGGCAGAGCAGGCCATCCCCTACCTGGAAGAGAGCCATCAGTTTGAGTGAATACCCAGGGTTTGCTGGACACGGAAAGTGCCTGATGCTTCCCGTGCACCTAGGTGGGCATGAAGGATGAGGGAGATCTCCGTTCAGACATCCAAGCGTGCACGTAGGAAGCCAGTTGCCAGCACCTCAGTGAGTCAGGGACAAAGCCAGATCCAGAACCATTTCTTCTAATTCCAAGGCTGAAACTCCCCGAGGCCAGCTGGACCTCTCCTGCTAACAGCTTCAGACAGCCTTTGGCTAGCAGCTCTACAGAAAGCTGGGCTGGCGGGGGCAGAAAGGAGCGCGATTAAATTGATCATTTTCACCTCTCATCATGTGGGCTCTGAACACTAGTTTGGACAGATAAACCTTTTGAGTTCACATGTGGAAAACTATATTGCCTGTGGACACTGCCTTTCATTAATAAAGCACTGAGTCCTTTCAAGCACACTTGATCCCCACGCAATCCTATGAAAAGGTAAGGCTGGCTTTGTTAAAACCATTTATTTAAAAATGACACTGGTGAGGCTAAGTGGCTTGGCAAAGATGACATGGTTTCTAGTGGGCGGGGGGGGGGGGGGGGGCAGGGTGGCCTGAGATGAGGAGTCACATTCTCTACTGGCAGCTGGTTTTCCCCGTGTTGTTCTTTTCCTGTGTGTGCTTGTGTGTGTGTGTGCATGTGTGTGTGTGTGTATGCATATCTGTGTATGTGTGTATGCACATGTGTGTATGTGTGTATATGTATGTGTGTGAGTGTGTGTGTATGTGTGAGTGTGTGTGTATGTGTGTGAGTGTGTGTATGTGTGTGTGTATGTGTGTCTGTGTATGTGTGTGTGCACATGCGTGTATGTGTGTGTATATGTCTGTGTGTGTGTGAGTGTGTGTATGTATGTGTGTGAGTATGTGTATGTGTGTGTGTGTGTGTGTGTGTGTGTGTGTGTGTGTGTGTGTGTGTGTGTGAGTGTGTGTGTGTATGCGCGAAAGCATGTTTGTGGTGTGTGCCAGAGTGCATGTGGAGGACAGAAGCTGATATGGGAAATCTTCAACTGCTCCTCCACCCTTGTCTTTCAAAAACAGTTTTCTCCTTCAAACTTGGAAGTCCCTAACACAGCTAGTCTGCACAGCCAGCTTTCTCCAAGTCTCCCATCTCTGCCTTTCCAGGCTGGACTTGGAACTGCATTGCTGTGTAGGGATCTGAACCTTGGTCCTCTGACATGAATAGCAAGCATTGTAACCACCGAGCCGTATTCCCAGATGCTCTGTTGCTGGGGTAAAGCACCGCCCAAAAGCACCTTGCAGGGCGAGGTGTTTCCTTCATCTTAATACTCCCATCCCTGAGGAAGCCAAGGCAGGAGCTCAAGCAGGACTTGACGACTTGCTCGCCATGGGGTGTTCAGCACGCTTTCGTATACATCCCAGTACCACATAAAACATTATGTTCAAAGTACTCTGTGCCCTCCCACATCAATCGATCAAGAAACTACCCACACCCACTCGCCTACAGGCCAGGCTGAGGAAGGCCGTTCTGCATGTAGAGGTCTCTCTTCCCTGTGACTCTGATCTGTGTCAAGTTGACAAGACTAACCAGAAGAGCAGCCAGTATTTTTTTTAATGTTTGAGACTGGATCTCACTATGTAGCCCAGGCTGGCCTTGAACACATGAACCTCCTGTCTCAGACTCATGAATGCTGGGATTTCTGCTCAGTTTTGTTAATCCTTTTACATGTGAAAACACTTATATTATTAACTACCCAGACTAAGATCGTAAGTGTTGTCCATAATTCTCCTCTCTGACGAGCAACCCCAGCGATCACCACCAGTGTACAAGAGAGCAGGCAGACACTCCACGGCTGTGCCCAGGCAGCCCCTTGCCAACCCCCTCTCCATCAGTCTGTACTTCTGCTCATCACTCTCTTGCTTTTCATGATGCTTTAGTGCATATCTTTATTTCTCTAAAAGTATGCTGCTTAGCTTCATCCACGGCCTTCTGGAACTAGCTTTACCACTCTGTGTTTTGCTTTCATGGTGTGTCTGTCTCTCATTTTTCTTCCCTGAAGTGTGGGATTCTGTAGCATGAATTCCCTACAGCTCCTCCTCCTGCTAAACATGGGCTTTGATTCCTGTTTGGGACTATCATAAACACTGTAACCATGGACTATTCCACCAACACCCAAGTTCCCTAAACAATGACTCTGAGACTGAATTACTTATGAATCAATGTCTAAGCTTAAAGCTTTGGCTCAGTCCCATTAGTTCATAATTCAATTATCTGGTTTATTCTAAGTTCTGCCATGTAGCTAGTTCCTTCTCCTCAGGTTCATGCGACCCTCTTCATCAGCATTCAGGGTAACCCCCTCCCAAACCTGAGTCTACCCAGAATCCTCTCTCCCTGCCAGAACTCCCACCTCCTATCCCCTGCCTAAGCTAATAGGCCAAAGGCTTTTTTATCGGCAGGTGACGCTTCCACACAGTACTCAAGAGATTACAAACACAGGTCCACACACAGCATCTGTGGGTATTCTTGGACACATCTCCTGAGCTACAGGTGCAAACTTCCCCCAGGTCTGAGGGAAGCAATGTAACCACTGGGGAAAAAGATTTACAAATTTTCAACATGGCTGCATGACTTAAGGTTTTCCAGGTTATGTGCTAACTTGTACTTTAATCACCAGTGTGTTTCTGCTTTACCAGTGCCTGGCCATAGGAGGCATAAAATCTCATTGTCACTCTTTGTGTTTTATTGGTCGCTGGTAGGATTGATCTGTGTGTGTGTGTGTGTGTGTGTGTGTGTGTGTGTGTGTGTGGTCCCTGGTCATGTCATTAGTCCTTGTTTGAGTTTTTCTTCCTAATATTTTAAAAGAATGTGTACTTATCTGTCAGTGATACACCTGACATTTGTTCTTTACAGATTGGAGGATGGTTAAGATAACCACACTGTGGTTTTGAGTGAGTTTATTAAGTAACAAGCAAAAGGAGAGAGAGAGAGAGAGAGAGAGAGAGAGAGAGAGAGAGAGAGAGAGAGAGAGAGAGAGAAGTTTCCTGTACTGAGCACAGATGACAATTTAAATCCTAAACTACAGTGCAGGCTTTTGTCAGAACAGTGTCGGGTTTCTTGGATGGAAAGAAATGGTGAAATCTATGGGAGACAGTTTTAACTACTTGGGTTTCAGGTCAATTAAAGCTCTTTCAACCTAAGTTTTTAATAGAGAAGAGTTAAAGACATAGAGAGTCATAAAGAAAAATATTATTTTTAATTGCCCCAAAACTATCACAACTACTTTGTGTAAATGTATAAACATATATAACATCTACGCATATTTTCATATACACATAGCACACTGTGAATTTTTAATCTAAGGAAATATAGATCTACATAAGTTTTGAGTAGTACTCCGTGAAGTAAATGAATTAAAATTTAACTTGACATCACTTTTATGGCCCTGTATGTTTGAGTCATTTCCTGGTTTTCGTGTTGCAACTCTTCAGTGGACTGCTTGACATCTATGGCTTTGTTTACCTGTTCTGTTACTTCCTGGGTAAACATCGCTAGACGTGATTCTGCCTCCTCTGTTTTATAAAATACCACAGTCTTTGGAATCATCCAGATCATTTAATTGACTGAAAAAAATAATAGATCAAATTCTGACACAGCCATCCCCACTCTGCTGGTCAATAAATTCAAGTATTCCCAAAACTGTAGAGTTCCAAAGAGTATTTAGCCAGGTGTGGACAGAGAAAGAACTCTCTAGAATCCTTTGGGATGTATACATAGCAGTCTTCTCCCACAAGGAAAACAAAACAAAGACACAGCAAAGATTCAAAGAAAACTATGCAAGACTATTAACCTGCTTTTTTTTTTTAGCTATGCTGATTATCGTGTCATTTGTAAATGATGGTTCAAGCCATTCTGCTCAGATAACACATATTTCTCCTCTCCAAAGATGATGACTTATAGGCCTTCCCACTTGACTTTCTTTAAAGTGGTGTCTCTGGAGACAGGAAAACAATTAACAGGAGGCTGGTTACTGGCAGGACAGTGTGGTCTGCACTGGCCACCACTAAGTGCACCCTGCCTTTTCTCTCACCCCCAGTGTATAACTCTTAGGGAGGAAAAAAAGCAACTAAGAGAATTATTCTCCTTAATCTTTTGTAGTTTAATTTGGAAGCATTCCTAGCTCAATATGGCAAAATAATTCAGTGCAAGGGAAAGCCGTGATGTTGACCTTGACCAAGATTCAAGTAACTACTCATGGCTGGCTGTGACTGAAGACAGCACCTGGCAGTAGGGCCAGCTACGGAAGAAAGGCTTCTTCACCCCTAACTCCATCATGCAGGCCAGGGCTGGACAGTTACATGGATCAGGGGGTTGGGATCAAAGAGTGGGCTGGTATCCTATAAAGAACACTAAATGGGACTATAATGGCTTTGGCTTGTGGCCTAAGACCCATCAGTTCTGACAGTCGACTTGGAGCCTGTTCCCCCCCCCCCCAAGTATGGTGCTCACTGTCCTGGGCTTTGGGGTCAAACAAAGGAAAAGAACATCTCCCCAAACTCAAGCAGCCTGGGTACTAAAACTGGGTCAGTGTAAGACTATAGCTCTCACCTCAAAGTGATGAGAATTTGTTCTGGGAGCTGGGAGGATGGTTTAGTGAGTAAAATACTTTCTATGTACACGCCTAAGGACCTGAGTTTGAATCCCTACAACCTACATGAAAGACCAAACATATAGTACAAGCATCTCTAATCCCAGGATTAGATATCTGTAGGAGCCCTGCAGACTGATGGAGGCAGAGCCAGGAGCATCGCTGGGAACTCACGAGCCAGCCAGGCTTGCATGCAAAGAAAGAAACATCAAAGAGAGCTAACACCCAAGATTGTCGCCTGTCCTGTCCTCTGTCCACATGCACCATGAAATGTGTGTACCCACACTCATACACAGCAGTGTTCCAACTGTTTCTATAAGTAACTACAAGAGTAAAGCTCTGGGTCGTCAGAACAAATATTACATGGACCTAGAGAGATGGCTCGGCGGTTAAGAGCACGCTCTTGCAGAGACCCTGAGTTTTGTCCCCAGAGCAGCATAAGACTCATGACCAATGTATCTTCAGCTCCAGGGGACCCAATTCTGAGTTCTGTGAGCACTCATACATGTATGTACATAGGCACACACACATGCACATATATACACATAGTAAAAAGTAACTTTTATAAACACATCAGTCACAAGGAGGAATGCTTCTGATGGTGGACATTGTTTTATATTTGTCAATGATGAAGAACATAACAGGTTTCACCAGGCCGTTTACTTCATGTTATTTATATCTACAATTTAAGTAGAGTTGAGAAACAACTGGCAAACCTGAAACACCCCAGTGTCTATGCTGAACATTTTCAGCCTAAAGAGAAAAAGAGGAACATCAAGACAGAGGGAATGACAGAGCAGTAGAAAGCAGTGATCTGTTAGAAGCAAGCCAGCCCATCAGCCCTGCAAGGCGTGTGGAAATCAGCCATGCATTCCACGGCACTGAATGTTTTCTACCTAAAGGGCCTTCTTGTAAATCTAATATCCATTGTTCTTATTTAAAACTCCAGAATCCTGCCCATATTTATTTTTTTCAATCCACTTATAAGACAAACATGTTCATCTGCTTTTTTGAGGCTCCTTACACACTACATGTGTACCTAGCATGTTATTTACACACACGCACACATATACATAGCCTGCTATGCAGCCCAGACTAGTCTTGAATTGATAATACTCCTGCCTCTTTCTTGAATATTGGAATTACAGACATGGACCACCTGGTATGGTGTGTGTGTGTGTGTGTGTGTGTGTGTGTGTGTGTGTGTGTGTGTACACGCACACACATACGTTTACACCTGCCCATGTGCATGCCTACCTGCCAGCTTCCTGTCTGTCTGTGTTTAAGTTATGTAATTATTTAATATTTAAAGTACTTTGTATGATTAAATAATAGTAGTATAAAGTGTTTAGAAACACAGGATGCTCATTAAATACACATAACCTGTAACCTGCATGAAAATGTTGTTACAAACACACAAACATGCAGGTTGTATGCATGATTGAGTTAACAAAAAATATACAGTATTTGCTGTGAATTTATCACTCAGCAGTGAACTTGGAACTATCCTAAAGTGGTGCACACAACTTCTCTGTGCAATCTCATCCGCAATTCCAAAATCCAGTCTACAGACTCTGGAAATTCTAATAAAGGGTATGCAGGAGTAATTTTCTGTTATGGTGTCTTAGAGCTTTTGTGTTACTTCAGTATAAAATAAGTAAATTAGGCTGAGAAGTTATTATCTTTACATAAAAGAATCCCTGTAAATCCAAGACCTTTGTTCTTCCTTAAAAGGGCATCAGGCTAGTTCCAGATCCCTGCCTTAATTCCTGATATTGGCATGACTCAAGAATGCAAGGGACTTGGATGGCTTTACAAACTGGCTGGCAAACACAATCTGAAGATTAGATGGCTTCATAGAACTAAAAGTTCCATGGCCCGGCATAATGCTTTTGAATTTATAGCCAGCAATTTTAGAACATTGATTTTCCTGCTACAGGAAGCTTACATATATTTTTTTCTTAGAATTTTAACATAAGTAATATGTTAGAAACATCAGTAGCAGTGTAGTGATCCAAGAGACCAGAGGAGACACAGATGAAGCGGTCTAAATGAATGCCCTACCATACACAGGGGGCTGGGTGGGTCCACAACACTGATCTGGAATGTTGCTGATGTCAGCATTAAGCCAGGAGGCATGTTTCAGTGTGTGGAAGACATAGCATAGTCAGTAAACATCAGTTTGGCGACCCCACCTCCCACTACCACCTCCCACCACCACCCCCACCCCCCACGCTCACTCCCTCAAAGAAAAACCTCAATTTATGCACCTCCAACTTTTGGTTTGGAAAGTTTTGGTTTTGCTTTAAGATGGAGACTTGTTCTGTTGCCCAGTCCAGTCTCAAATCATCCTCCTGCCTCAGCCGAATAGGACAGCAGATTCCCGACATGTTCTCCTGAACAACCCAAGTGACGTTCTTTTGACCTGGTTTGGAATGCTAGCAGGTTGACCTCCATTTATGTCTACCCTTAGCCCTATCATGGTGCTGTGTCTACAGAGTTAGGAAACAGGTTATAACGCAGCCAAGTGAGGAACGCAGTGGATGTGTGGTAGATGATCTGTAAACAGATATCCCATACACAAAAGCATGGAACCCAAGAGCCGTGAACGCTTCATAGTACTGTCCTTTCAACCATTAGCCTGAGATGTCCCATCAGATAAAACCGAAGGGTTCATGTCCACTGTTCTCCAGATCCTTGTCAGAGAGAATCCTCCTTGCCTTTCTCTTGGGGCTCTCTGTGGCCTCCACCCTCTGCACCAGCCAGACTGGCATTCCTCAGGAGAGCGCTCACCTCAAAGTGGGGAGCTGTCGAATGAGCTGTACCTGTCCTCAGAAATGAAAGCACTCGCTGACAGAACTCAAATACCCAGATGACAATTTCTTGAGTTACACAGCCTGTCTTGAAATTTACCTGACTTCCATTAGATTTTCACCTAATGTGAAAAATTAGTTTCCGAAGGCCGGGAAGGATATGTTCATATCATAGCTACCCAACTTAGAGAAAAAAATGTATGTAAAAGCACAAAAATTTAGGGATAAAAATATGAAGAAAACCATCATTTCCTCAGCTTTGTTAAGCCATGGCATTTTAGGTTTTTGAGAAGAGCGATGAATGCCCTCTAGTGTTTGTTGGAATACATGTTTGAAGAAGAGAAAGATAAATTGTCTGTTAAAATAAGAGTTCAAAAGGACTTAAAAATTGCCAGACTCACACCTTTAATCCCAGTGCATGGGAGGCTGAGGCAGGAGGATCAGCAGTAGAAGGCTAGCCTGGGCTAATGAGTTACAAGAGGGCATAGGCTATGAAGTGAGGCTGTCTCAAAAGCAAAAAAATAAGTAGATAACTCATACATAATAAAATTTGAATAACTAAAGTGTTTTACACATTATAGTATATTGCTTAAATAATAGATATCACAGTATTATATGATCAGAGAGGTGAAGATCAAAGTGGTGAAGATCAGAGAAGTACCTGTAAATTTTTTGGATATACATAGTGTGCCCATGTGGCCTCCTTTCCAGCTAATAACACCCTAAAGCAGTTGCAAGAGTCATTCTCAAAGACGCAACATACAATTTGTCTCAAGAGCCACTCCTGTGTGTGCCTACAAAGAGCTTCTATTTCTACAATATAAACTCCATTTGCACATGCATCCAGTGCCCCTGAGGAGTGAGTGCCCTTGTTGGTAATGGCCCTTCTGGAGAAAGAAAACAGGAAACGGATATAATTTACCTGGGAAGGTGCCAAACTGCAGTGCTCCAGTGTGTCTGCCGTAACTCTCTACATACCAGCAATCATTCCAAGAAGTCGTGGAAAGAATAAGAACCATCCGGCTGTTCATCTTCTGTAGAACTGACACTCCACAATCTGAGGACCAAGGAATGGGCACAGAAGACAACCTTGGCCAGACTCTAACCCAGGAATACGAAGCTTGGACCAAACGGGGGGGGGGGGGGGGAATGGTGTTCCTCAGATGACCTGAGCTGACTCCCTGTACCCACCCAAGCCCTGTGCATTCCTGAGCGTCTCAGATTGTCACTCTCTTCTTGCTTAGATTAAGCAGAGTGCAATATCAAGTATTTCATAGTAACGTCATATGTTTCAGGATTGCATAAGACATAAAGAAGAGTTGGGCGCTATCATTTTATGTTTTAATTACAAATGAATAAGTCAGGCAGGATATAATATCAAGATTATAGTCTTAAAATATAATTTGTAGAGACAAATTAACAGGTTTTTTTAAAAAAAAAAAAAGGACTGAAAGAACACCAAAAATTCTATTGGAGAAAAAAATGTTATTTATTGCTTGTCTACAAAGATGTCCGCTTTCATCCCCTGCTTCCGCAGTCAGGCAGTACCAAATGACCTTCCTTTACCCCTGTTTTTCTGCTTCCTACAGGTCAGGCACTCAAATTAACTCATAGTTATTCTGTCTTAACCTTTGAAGTGTAATTAAATAACATGATTTTTATTAGTAAATAATCCACATAATTTACAGAGCAGGAGGAAAGGAAAGTCAATATTTCTATTTAAATAATTGATTCAGAATATTTCAAAGACATCTCTGAGTCAGGCTCATACCTGTAAGCCCAACACCTAGGGGTAGAAACAGAAGGAATAGGAGGTCAAGCCCAGCTATGTAGCAAGTTCAAAGCCAGTGTTGCCTGCAGAGGTGGGGGATGGGGTGGGGGTATTGGGGTGAGGGGTGGAGGTGTGAGGGAGTGGGGTGCAAATAATTCCTAATAAAAGATTAAGATGCCTAATTGTTTTCTTTAGCAGATAATTTCATAAAAATAAAGTTAGCAATAATAATAAAACCTCAGTAGACAAATGTGCTTCGTTTTAAATGTTCTCAAGTGGGTTTTGGGGGGAAGGGGATGTTTTGTTTTGCCTTCAATCTAAGATGGATATTTGTTTCTCTGCCAGATACAGAAACAAGCTAAAGAAGGCATGTGACTCACCCAGGTTTGAGGTCACCCAGCAGCAAGGCAGAGGCTCTCTCTGAACTCTCCACCCCCTTGCTGTGTTGTTTGTTTCCTTTCTGCCTCTGCCTCTCGACCTTATTTTCCTAGGGTCCTGGCACCATGTGGTGTCAGGGGACAAGCAAGAGTGCGGTAGACCGTTCTGCAGTTTTTAAAGCTGTAACTACCGTGGCTTTTCTGTCAAGAACCATAAACCTTCTTCTGCCCCGGCACAACACGGACAGTCCTCAGTGGCGGTACAATAGCATGCTTCCCATTTCAGTGATAAAAGTCCAACGAATCTGTCTCCCTAGAGGAACTGGCCCTTATGCTTAAACGTAACAATCAACATGATGCGTTGTGCGTTTACGGAGATGACACCCATGGCTCTTCACAGAAGTGTGATTCTAGAAGGGGATTTGACTTGACGCATCGCACCGTCAGGGTTATACAAAAGCCATCGTGGCTGCAGTGACGTAAGGCAGAGGCTACGTCAGAAGTACTGCCTGTGATCTTGGAGCTTCTGAGCCCACCGGTATTCTAGAACACCTGCCCTTTCAGCACTAGGTACTGATAACAAGGTAGTCCAAATCCTAGAATCTAAGTCTCCTGTCTCCACATCCTCACTTTCCATGAGACTTTCAGATGGGATCTCAAGATAGTCTTAGAGAAGCAGGCACCAAAGCAGAGTCGAATATACAAGGATTCTGTAAAGGGAAATGTTTGCATGAAAAGAAGGAACTAAAAGTCCAGGACAGCTGTCCTAAGTGGACAGAGTCCATCTTTCCCCCAGGGTGCGGTCTATCTCAGCCCTCCTGTGCTAGGTCAGCAGCCTAGGGGAGGCGTGACCTCACCAGGAGCCAAAGAAAGTAGGGATTTCACCCCTACTGTCCGTCCGGTGTAATTTCCCCATCACACGCAGTGTGCAGGGAAGGTGTGAAAGAGAAGTCTCTAGAACCTTCCAGTATTAAAACAAGACACTTCCCCCCCCCCAAAAAAATAGATAATCGTAAGATGGACTAATTCCATATGATTCAGGAGCTGCATCAACAGCTTTGCTGTAGAGGATTCCAAATCAGCAAATACAAATTGGACATTACTTCTGAAAACCACAAGGTGGCGCTCTTTTGCTTTTTTTAAACCTAAAAGGGGATTTTTCTTTCTTTCTTTCTTTCTTTCTTTCTTTCTTTCTTTCTTTCTTTCTTTCTTTCTTTCTTCCTTCCTTCCTTCCTTCCTTCCTTCCTTTCGTCCTTTCTTAATTTAACATGGGTTATGCTGATTGTTTGAAATCTCTTAAATCATCTTTTAAAATCACCTGAATGATTTCACATCGTATTTACAAACTACTTGTAAACCTGATTTTTCTCCCAGTTATCACAGACTGATCAAATTGCAATGCTATTTTTTAAAAAAGCCACCAAGACAAAATAAACAATTAAATCACTAAAATAAAGTCAAAGATAAATTGCTTTTTAAATTAAATTTTTAGGTTGGCATGAAAAGTGGTGGGTTTCAGATCTTCAAGCTTTTTAAGGGAGGCACTTTTTCAATTGCATTGTCTCCCCAGCCCAAAAACAGTATTCTTAACAACCTTTCTGTGCCCACTCCCCAAAGAAGGCAGCACACAAAACACACACTGCAGCCCATGGCCTGGACCAGGAGAAGGAATGTGTTAGGAGGAGGATGGTTTGTGCTGTGCTTTACGGCGCTTTCATTATGATCCCAGGGAAAGATCTTTAAAAGAATATTGTAATAAAAATGCCTAAATATAAGAATAAAATCAGTGACACCAGTGAGAGACCTGCTAAGGATGGAGTTAGAAATCCAGTTTTTACTTTCAGCTGGTATTTAATGATTGCACAGACCACGGGACACAGTGTGAGATGATGCATGCGTGTCCTCATCTGTTTCTTGTCGCTGAGACAGAGTACTGACGGGATGAACTAGGGAAGGAAGGGTCTCGGGAGCCTCAGCAAGAGAATCTAACAGCTGATGCAGTCTAGGAGATAGAAAAGACCCTGCCATGAAGCTACACTCCACCTGACCCGAGACGCCACAGAAGGGGAGTGTGGAACAAAATTAAAATTAAATTAAAATTTTAAAACAAGGTTTTAAGGAGGAGTTTGCTTTTACAGAGAATGGCAGGTGAGAGAGGATGTCAAATTCTAAACGTTGTGTTTTCAGCCTAGCTAGGGGAAAGGTGAATAACGTAGTCTGCTCTCTGCTCTGTGAGGAACACTACGAACAGGAGCAACTTGGAAAGGGTTTATTTGGCTTGCAGGTTTCAGTCTGTCATCCAGGTAAGTCGAACTCGGGACAGGAACCTGGAGGCAAGAGCTGAAGTAGAAACCACAGACACACCGCTTACTAGCTTGCTTTCCTAGGTTGGCTCAGCCTGCCTTCTCTTACTACCCAGGCTCATTACCCAGGGATGACGTCACCCACAGTGGGATGGGTCCTCCCGGTGGGCCCTCCCACATCCATCTGTAACCAAGAAAATACCCTACAGACATGCATACAGGCCAATCTGATGGAAGTTATTTCTCAGTTGAGGTTCCTCTTCCAAGGTAACGCTAGGTAGTATGAAATTGCCAAAAAATAATCAAGACAGTGATCATAAAAGATCAGAGGAGTTTGTGAGAACCGAGTTGCCGAAGGTCTTCCAACAAAACTAAGAAGTCTTCGTTTCCTCCAAGAACCATGGAAAAACTCCATGCTGTGAGTTAAACAGATGCAATAGCTAACTTATGAGTGCTCACTATCCAAAGGAACAACATGTTGAAAAATCAGGAATATCCAAGCAAGATAAACAGATTTGACAAGATTCATTTGATTTTTGTTATCCATTATGGGTGGGGAGATGGCTCAGCGTTTAAGACACATGATGATGGCTCACAAGCATCTGGAACTCCAGTTCCAGGGACCGGATGCCCTCTTCTGGTCGCTTCAGGTACTGCATGCACATGGTGAACCGATATGTAGGCAAAATGCCCATATATATATATATATATATAATTAAAACAATAATAATATTGGGATACAGGATCCATATTCAGTGCCAATGAGTTTTTCACACTAGCTCATTTTAAAAATTTTGAGACTTTCTCCTCTAGGTGTAATACCCTATTACCCTCATACCCTTAAATGAATTACTATATTAAAAGAAAGTGAGATTTCAATATTTCGGTTTCTGAAAAAGCCAATCACTAATTTCCCCAATACCTTTCTAGTCAGGAGATTTCAAAAGTAGCGAGTCCAACTTTTGCTCTATGCTTGGGTGGTTCAAGACCCCTGTGCTCTGTAGGTCCAGGAGACCTGCGCTGCACAGTCGATGGCACACTGGGAAGACTCCTACTTGCTTCAAAGCATCGTGACATCACCTTGTATTTCGACCTGAAGGGTCTTTTCAAGTTATTATAGCCTGCACTTTTAAGTGTAGTATGGACTTGAACAATCATAACTTCCTTAAAATTAAACAACACATACAACTCAGAGAGAAAACACCTTTGAAAGAATGGCTTCCCGATACCCAGAAACGGCTGTCCAGGAACCTTGTCTCTGGAGGTTAGCATTAATCCACGTGTTAGATCATGTGAACAGTCCATAGCCATTTACTTCCAGGCTGGTGTTTCTTGCTAATATTTACATCATTCAGTTGATTTGTTTTACCCTGTGAAGAAAGGGTTTGGTTTTCATCAGTTGAAATACTGTGGGGTTTTGGTTTTGGTTTTGGTTTTGGTTTTGGTTTTGGTTTTGGTTTTGGTTTTGGTTTTGGTTTTGGTTTTGGTTTTGGTTTTGGCTTTGGCTTTGGTTTTGGCTTTGGCTTTGGCTTTGGCTTTGGAAGTGGCACAGTTTTTAAATTTTATGGCATGATTTTAATGTAACCATGAAGACACCTGCGTCCCGTGCAGCCACTGCCTTATGTCAGTGTATATCTCCTCTCATTTCTTCACTTCTTAGTTACGTGAATACATTGCCCTGGCTACTTAGACAATTAAGATCTAGACTTGCTAGGTATGTGTTGTCCTTGCAGCAGAAGGGCACAACATAGAGAGAAGCCAGTGATTAGGACTTTGATTTTCTTTGACAGTGCTATGGATAGAACCCAGAGCTCGGCATGAGTTAGGCAAGTACTGGCCCACTGAGCTGCTGGCCATTCACTGTCCTGGGCTGCATGTTCTCTCTAAGGCACAGAAAGCACAGATGGCCACTGCAGTAAGGCTGCGTGGGTGAGCCAGCGGTGGCTTGGACTCCAGAGACAACCAGCGAGGCTGGAGAAGGGTCTTGGAAGTCGTAAAGCACCCAGACTCCATCTGTCCTTGTTGCTTTGGTCCAGCTTTGGACCCCACGGTACAACATCCAGATGTTGCAGTAATGTCTATTGATAACCCTCTAATAAAGAAGCCCATGTCAGGCGAGCAAGCCTGGCCCCCTCCTTCACCACCCCCTCTTACTTCTCCCCTCCTTCCGTCTTTCCTCTATATCCCCTTCTGTTGTTTAAGACAAATTGTCTCTCTCTACCCCAGCCTGCCCTCGAATGACCTGCCTGCCTCATCTTGAGTGAGGGGATGACAGGCTGGTGTGCACCACCACATACGGGCTACTGAGCTTCCGTTTGTTCCTTAGATGCTGTGGAGCCTGTCTTTAACCCCCTCCCACTCCTTTGCCCTTTCTCTCAGAACCCATCCATTCCTCATCCTGCTGAGGACACTGACAGCGTAGGTCCTCTGCTGAGTCCCTAGTAACCGCCTTCACTGGAAAGAATAACGTAAGCAAATGTCTTTACTGGATGCGAGGATCTCTCCCACTTGCTTTAGTACAGGACAACTCCGCGACACCACCCCATGCTAAGGACACGGAATTGGCTGAAGATTTGCTGAGACTCTATTGCAGTTGAAGTGTTCCTCCTGCCCATGTGACTCCTTCATTCCCCTCCTCCACCCCCTGCATCCCCCAATAAACTTCACGCGTGGAAATCTCCATCTCAGCAGCTTCTCAAAGGGTCCGAATGCCTTTGTTTTTTAATAGTAAATGTGCTGATTGTAACCTTGGGAGATAGGTTGATTTGATGAATCTATTCTACGTGGGAGTCCTTTGGAACTTTGTAGGAAGTTGTGTGTGTTTGGGAGTGAGAGTCCCAAGTTTTATGGCTTAGAAAAAAGAAAAGAGCCAGAAATATACAAAAGCAAGAAACTCAGGCGAGCTCGAGGTAGAGAAGCCCATGTCTGGGCTGCAGCTGCCAAGCAGACCCAACTCGTGGGGGGGGGGGGGTCTGCTCCGTGGGCAGCTCGCCATCTACACCCCTGGAAACACCCTGTGTCCATTTTCTCTTGATCCATAGAAAAGGCACAACCCAGACAACTGGTTCTGAAATCTAGTGAAATCAGGGGCTCTCTGCTTAGGATCTCAAAGAGAACAAAGTCAAGGCTTCCCTGGGGTTAAAGGTGGGTAAAGGGGAAAACATCTTCCAAGTTTACACACATTGGCAGAATGTAGTTGTTTTGTGATTGTGAAAGTCCCCATTTGCAGGCTGGCACTCAGCCAGCTCTCTCACTCTCCACTGTTAAGCTGTTCTCAAGGCTCTCCCTCCAGGTCATCCAGGCTCCATAATGTTCTACTCAGTTCACATAGCAACTTCTGACAAAGTTCCAAAAGGCTGTCACGCAGAATAGATTCGTCAAATCAATCTATCTCCCGAGGTTACAATGAGCACATTTACTATTAAAATACAAAGGCAGTCAGACCCTTTGAGAAGCTGCTAAGATGGAGATTTCCACACATTCTCCAACCCTGCTGGCTAACCAGCAGACCCCAGGGACCCACTTATCTCTGCCTCTCCAGGGCTAGAACTACAAACAGGACTACTGATAACACCTAGCTATTTTGACCGTTTCTGGCTGTCTAATACTCAACCCTATACCGGCAAGGCAAGCATTTTTATCAATTAGACATCTATCCAGCCCTCTCCGCTTTCGCTTTCCCTGGCCATCACAGAGCTCTCTACCTTTCAGGACTCCTGCAACTAGGTCTCTCTCATAGGCTAGTCTCCACACTGCATCCCCTGCTGCGCGGTGAGGATTAGCATAACACAGGGGTGATACCCCCATAGGGTTTCCAGACCCTGTGGATTACAGTGTGGTATCTCTGGGAAGAGGCTGAGAAGTCCTGCTTATCACAACTCTCAAATGGCTTAGCAAGCTCTTTACATTAGTGACTCCAGTCAGCCTTCTCTTCCTCTGGCCCATACAGTTCACCTCTTCTGTGGCTTTTCTCAGACCTCTACTTCAGCCTCCTGCCATTGCTAGCAGATGACCTTGTCTCTCATTTCACATATGGAGGAAGCTAGCTGTACTAGCTAGCTCCGTGCGCTTATACCAAACCCCTGCACACTGGACACTTAAAACACCAGAAATGTGCCTTTCCATCACTCTGGAGACTAGAAGCCTCAAATGAAGGTGTACGAAGGACGGAGTTCCCCTGGGGAATTCCAGAGGACACTTGGCTCCACGCCTGGCTTCTGGTGCTTTGGTTCTGCTAGCTGCTTCAGTGTGGTCACTGACTGTCCCAAGAGGCTCATATGTTTCAGGCTTGGCCCCCAAAGTGGCACTATTGGGAAACCTTGAACCCACGAGACTCTTTATGTGGTTGGGGGCTCTTTTAAGGGACTCTGGGACCTGGGTCTCTTTCTCTTTCTTTTCTTCTCCCTGGAGGTGAAGCAAGTAATTTGCTTTTCCAAGTGTCTGCTGCTACTGTCATTTGACATCCCTAAAGGTCTGCCTGCTCATCAGCTGGGACCATAAGCCAAAATAAACTTTCTTGCTCTATAAGTGGATTCTCACAGGTATTTCACGCTAGTTCTGGAAACTGACACATGTACAGACCCACCACTCCATAACTGCTGTCCAACACTGTCCCCTCTCTATTTACTGACATGCCCTTCCATGTCCTTCTTTTTCCTGTGTCCTTTATATTTATTTATATTTTATGTGTATATGTGGTTTTGTTTGCATGTGTATCTATGCACAAGTGTTTTGCCTGAATGCATGTCTGTGCACCACGTGTGTGCCTGGTGCCAGCAGAGGGCAGAGGAGGGCATCAGATCGCCTACAACTGGAGTTACCGGTGGCTGTTACTGGGTGCTGGGAGCCATACCCAGTCCCTCTACAAGAACAGCGAGAACCCTAACTAATGAACCATCTCCCCAGCCCCTTTTCTCTCTTCTTGTAAAGGCTCCCCCAACAAATTAAGGAACAACCCCAATTCAATATAATCTCATCTTTGTTACAAGTCAAAGACTATTTCCAAATTAGGACCCATTTGGGTGGGAGGAGTTAAGAACTCCACATACCCTTAGGGACACACAATCAACTATGATAGTGCCAGAAGACCTTTGCTTCCACAGCTACTAAAAGACTGCGTGGTGTATAATCTGCACGGACAACTTGACTCCATTTCGAATAGCTGTGGAAACACGACTATGGGTGTGTCTAAGGAGTGTTTCCTGGAAGGTTTAACTGAGAAGGGGAGGCCCGTCCTGATTGGGGGCAGCTCCATGTCATAATCTGGGATACCAAGGCTAATGAAAAGGAGAGTGTGAGTTGAGCATCAAGGTCCATGGCTCACCGCTCCTACAGATGTGACATGAGCAGCTGCCTCCTGCTCAATCTGCCCTGCCTTGCTCCTCAAAAAGCATCGCGCCTCCAACTATGACCCAGAACAAATCCTTCCTTTTTAAATTGCCCTTGTCAGGTATTTTTGTCATAGCAACGAGACACCTAGCTGAATATATGAAAGTCTGCATCTTGCCTATGTACGTAAACTTGAATCATTATTTTATTGCCATCAAACAATGATCAATTATGCTTATTTATTTTTTATTTTTAATATTTGTTATACTGTTTATTAATTATTAATACTTACCCTTCACACTTTTGCTATAAAAATTATACTTTGATAAGCATCTCATTCTTTGTTTCCTTGGATCAGTTTCTGAATCAAAAGACAAACACTTCAGCTTCCGGGAAACTCAGTTGAAGAAGACCACCAGACGAAAGAGTATGTAGAACAGCCAAGGAAACACTGCAGGAAGGAGAGGTGAGCAAAGGTTTAGATACATTGTGATAAAACCTCTCTGCAGGAGAAAAGACTTACGTGGGATGACTTGGCTACAACGCAGGTCAAGCCCCATCTACTTGGGATTAAAATTAACCTATGATCAATTATTAGTCTGTATCTCTGACATCAGTGATATGCCACATTTGAAAACACCTTCCTACTTCTCACAATCATTCTGTCTGATGCTGACTCCGGTTCGGGACAGAACTTGAAGTCACTTGTGGGTCATCCCCCCCCCCCCCCCCCCCCGTACATTGAGCTAAGCTTCCGTTTTTTCTTCCTCTTTCCCTTCTCTGTCTCCTGACCACAGGGTGCAAGGGTACATGCTGCTTTGGAACCAAGGGACAACTGAGGTCAAGTATATTTCAACCCTATCACCCACGGAGGATAAAAGGCTCGTGTCAATCAGGCTTGAAGTCACTTTTCACACCGTACCCATGTAATGTACATGATTACTTGTTTTGATTTTTGCTTGTTTGTTTTGGGACAGTGCCTTGTTATGTAGCCCTGACTGGCCTGGCACTCCCTACATAAAGCAGGCCGGCCTCCAACTGTTAACTATCCTCTGCCTCAGCCTCTGAGTCAGGGGAAAGAAAGGAGAGCGCCACCAGAACGGCACGCAAATGGTTAAAGTGCTTAAATTCCCACCCACAGGGGCATCTGGCTTCTCTTCTCAACTCAGTCCGCAACACAGCCCCAGGGCAGGCGCATCTGTCCCGCAAGCACCTCCTCCTCTTCAGGCTCCTTGGTGGCCTCAGGTGACAGTGTCCTTCCCTGGGGCGGCGCCTGGACACCGGTGTCCAAAGCTGGGGCCGCCTAAGGTCGGCAAACTCTGGGTGAGGCGCGGAGCGCGCACTAGGCGGCGAGAGAGTGCCCCTGGAGCGTGGTTCCCAGAGCGGTCTCGGGGACGTCCAGCACAGAGAGGAGCCGCGGGTCACCCTGGCCCTTGGGGACCTGGGCTGCGCTCCCAGAGCGTCCACCTGCCAGGACTGAGCGATCGCTCCCGCGGGCGATCCCAGGGCATACGGACCCACGGTGACACTCGGACATTTGTGTCCTCCATCAGAACCTCAGCCGAGCTGGGGACCCGCTGACACCCACCGCCGACCCGAGGCTCGCCCTCGAGGCGGCTCCCTACAGGAATGTTTCAGGGGGGCGGAAGGACCAGCATCCCCAAGCCTGCGCCCCGCAACCTGGAGGACCTGGACTCGGTGCAGCGCGTCCTGCTACACAGGTCAGTGTGGCTCCGGGGATGCAACCAGGCTGGGCGCAGCGGCGGGGTTCGGCTAGGTGCAGGGCTCCTATCCCAGAGTGGGTTCTGGGGACTCGCAGAGACTCTAGACCAGTGCCAATGCTCTGGACTATAAGAACCTAAGCTGTCTCTGTCACGCTGCTCTGCACTTTCTGCAGGGATTTGGGGAGGAAACTGGGAGCTTTGCCTGGACTTTGTGAGAGGGATTAGAAAGAATTTCTTTTTTAATAAATCGAATTTCGCCCCACCCTCTTAGCACCGCGGAACATTAACCGCACAGCAAAGGAGTTCTCCTAAGGAAGAGAACCCCAACTTTCCATTAGCTTATCCAACCCTATCATTTATGCAAAATTGACGAACAAAGATTAAAACCCACGCCTATCGCAGGCGATGGGTTTGTTGATGAGAAAGGAATCCAAGAGAACAAATTTGACTTGCAGAGTGAATGGACTGAATGCAAGCATAACAGTGAATGATGTTAACTCGTAAGGCCTGGCCTTAATGAGACATGATGGGAGGGGGACTCAGACGTAAATGAGCTTCTGGTGAACACGTTTGTGGTAAGGGAGAGAAGGTTTACGTGAGTTCTGTCATCTGTAAACGTTTCAAGTGACCCTTTTAAGTCTTTGTACAAAACCATATGAGCTGTAGGAAGCGTGAGGGAGGAGGCCGCTTCATGCAAGGGGTTTTAAAGTTGGATTTCTTCCACTTGAGAAACTTGAAGTTCTCTGGACCCCACTCTCCACCCCACAAAACAGCTGTTGCCATGTAGAATGAAATATTGTCAAACCAGGAGGTAAATTCCCAAGGATGATTCCTCCTTGCGTTTGATAACATTGCATACAGTTCAGGAGCGACCCCGGGTAGTAGTCTCTGTAAGGCAGCATTCACGCTCACGCTGTGAGGCTGGCCAGCCTGGGAAGGAAATCTGTTTTAAGCACCTGACTCCACTGCAACAGAATTTCTTCATATTTTTCTTGTTTGAAATGTCTAGTAGGAAAAAAAATCCAAACTTATTAACACCACTGGACTTCAAATGGAGAGCACAAGCCTGCCTGAGTGACGGGGAAGGGAGAGTTTATACTCTAATCCTCACACTGAGGTGCTCATTTCAGAATAAGTATTTCTGGAATGCACCTGCTCAACATTAGACTGAAAAGCCACTCCATCTGAATTACAAATAACAGCTCCCCTTTGCCGGGGCATGGACTCTGAAGCTCAGTTTGTCAGTACCGTGGCTAACAGTGATTTCATCTTAACAGAGTATGAAAATCATTTTCAGCTTTGCATTGCATTGTGTGTGTCCTATTATTCTGTATTTTATTGTCATTTTGTGTTTCCAAAACACTGTTTAAAAACTTGCCACGTGTCAGTTTCTCTCCCCCTTGGCGAAGGTATATTTTCCAACATATTCATCCTTTTAAATATCCTTTGCTTGCATATATAAAGTTTAGTAAGGATATAATACAAAAACCTTTAGATCATATTTATCCATCTATCCGAATTCTCATGAACTACGTCAGTGCATAATCTGTGTTTTAAAGTTGTTTTGGCATCATTTTTTTTTTTTATGTTTTCCTTTTAGAAACATCTCTTGCATGTGCAGGCAACCCAGTGGGCTGCAAACACATCCAAAAACTTGAAAGTAGGAGAGTGGGTAACTCTACTTAAAGGAAGAGAAAGGGGTCTTAGCAGAGAGGAGACAAGGCAGGACAATAGGGAGTGAAACAAACTAAAATTCATTATATGCATATGAAACTGGTGAAGAATAAAAAGAAATAAATACCTTGTAAATCATCCACTAAGTTTTGGCAACTGCCTTAAAGAGCCCATAGGAAGCTCAGATTGAAGGAAAGAATACAGTGTTTCGTTTTATTTTTACATTTAAACGTAAAAGCTAGGCCTTCCAGGTGTTTGTTAATGACTTGTGTGTTTCCCATTGCAAATATGGTTTTCAAAACCCACAGCGCTGGATTGCTTTACGGTTGAGAAAGATACTAGAAGGAACGTGCCAGTCCTGATGTGACAGTCACTCAGCAGTGAGTGGGGACTTCGCCTAGTCTGTTCTGGTCTGTCAGGAGAAAGGCTTCCGGATGGTATTGGCCAATTCATTTTACTTAGGCAAGCTAATGTTTTTGTGTTGTCTTGATTATCCATGCTACTCATGAATATTTCCCAAACATTTCTGAGCAGCTTTTGCATATGCTTTGTGAATTTAACCTCTTTCTCGGAGTGGTATTTCTGGTGTAGAGCCATGTAACTTGGCAACATAGTAACTTCTTCCATAACATGAGTGACACCCACATCAGAACGGTACTG
The DNA here is from genome assembly GCF_000001635.26 of Mus musculus. NCBI lineage: Eukaryota > Metazoa > Chordata > Mammalia > Rodentia > Muridae > Mus > Mus musculus. The sequence goes on from NC_000069.6 coordinate 40,534,301, forward strand.
TGAATTTCTGACGACTTGGCAATGAACATAAGGTTTATGAACATAAAGTCCTTTCAAACATAAGGGATGGTGTTAGTCACTGTCCCCTGAGCTGTAAAACAAAGCACAGGTGGATGGCTATTCTTAGAGACGTTCAGAAACTCAGCAAAGTCAGTTTTGTCTCATGGTTAATAATAACACAATTATGTAATGAACTTACAGTCTGCCAATGAGCAAGGGTTCTGTGGATACCTAAGCCAGCAGACAGATGAAAAGACTGGATGATCTAAAGTTCATACTCTTGTTAACAGCAAAAATATGTATATTCAAAATGTATCAAGTACCCAAAACTATAAAGTAAACATATGCCCTATTGACTGACAGTAGTAACACAGTAAAAGATATCTTTTTAAACCAAAGAAGTAAAATCTAAAGCTTAGGAAAATACAATGTAAATGTATACTGGTGTTTTTTTGTTTTTGTTTTTTTTTTTTTTTTTTTTAAGCTCTGAGGCATTTGAATTTTAACACCGCCATGTGGTAGGTAAATTATTATTACTGTCTTCACACAAGAAAGCTTACTTTGTCCACATTCAATTTGTCCTTAGTTCTAGACTCAGAGAGCACAGATCTCTGACCAAGGAAAGCATGGTGCTTTTGCACTGTCCAGCATGTGACCATCTCTGACTGCAGGTGACTGCAGGTGACTACAGGTGACTATGGGTGACTGCAGGTGACTATGGGTGACTGCAGGTGACTGCAGGTGACTACAGGTGACTATGGGTGACTGCAGGTGACTATGGGTGACTACAGGTGACTATGGGTGACTGCAGGTGACTATGGGTGACTACAGGTGACTATGGGTGACTGCAGGTGACTGCAGGTGACTGTGGGTGACTACAGGTGACTATGGGTGACTGCAGGTGACTGCAGGTGACTACAGGTGACTGCAGATGACTTCAGGTGACTGCAGGGCTCACACCACCACAGGTTTTAAGTGGTGCTAGCTTTGCTGTCCTGTATGCTGTTATCTTTCCTGACTCTCCTGTCTGTTCTTTGTTTCTTCCTTTTCTCTTCACCAGTAGACTGTGGGCCATCAGTAATTCTCCAGGCTGTGTACTCCTACGGTAGAGGCCTCCTTTCCTTCTGGCTGGCAAAACAGTTCACCAAATACATTATAATTTGTAAGTAGAGATAGAGAATGAAGACCAAAAAAATAGATAAATCAGGCTAGGTGCTTGAATGGCGTGTCATCTGCTCTAGTAACTGGGTTTCCTACATCCAGTGGAAATGATCTAAACCCCTTGTTGGTTTTTGCAGAAGTGGGGACCAAGCCTATAGTTTTATGCATGTTAAAGAAGCACTTTTCCCTGACTACCTCAGACTGGGCCTGCTTCTGGAGCCTCCTCTGTGTTCTTATCTCATTTGAATGATCTTACAACAGTTAAGTTTTGTACAGAAAGGGATTCCACTTTCGTAAGAGAAAATTAAATTTTCAGACTGTAAGTTCATTACATAAATTTGGCATCGCAGACGTGTCTTTTGTATATTATGATTCTATCTTAAATTTTGGAAAATTACAAAATTTAGAAAGTTAGAAAGTCACAATGTTTTAAATAATATATGTATATATTTTGATCTAACACCATTTTAGAAAATAATTACCTTAAAATAATTTTTAAAAAATTATTATGCTTAATTCATAGGATATTGTTCCTGTGTTCACATTTAAGGCAATATTGATTAGTTCCTGACAAAACTCTATTACATATATTTTTTCCTGTGGTTTAAAGGAATACCATCTCTGTGGCTCTGTTTATCCCTCATTGCTAGCTTCTCCTGCTACTAAATAAAGAGCCTTCAGCCTGCTACTGTAGTAAATATTTAATTACTGGAGTTCTTATCTGGTGTATTTTATGTCTGAATTGTATTGTTTGTCTAATTGAGATGGTAATCAATGGAAATAAAGACTTTGAATCTCCTACAAATTCAACTAAACATTTTTGGGCTTCTGTTTTTATACAGTCAAAAATAGAAAATGAGATTATAGCCCCAGACTAAATCTTTAAAGTTTTCTTGTGGTTTCCATGTATTCAGCTCTTAGACTAACAAAGTATCTTCACAAAGCCCTGAAAATGCCACCTCAATGTTCCTTCTTCACCCTTTGCCAACACAAATAAGGATATGAAATATTAGCAAAGTTAGAAGTACAATTTGCTGATACCACACCCCTGTAAAATTAAATTAATAATAAAAATCATTGTGGTTATGATGTATGTGGTTATGTACAAAAGATCAAACAGGGTAGTTTCTCTCTCTTGCTCTTTCTCTCTCTCTCTCTCCCTTTATCTCTCTCTCCCCTACTTTCTTCCCAATGAGCTAACAGGTGGAACTTGCTTAGCCAAGGAAGCTGATACTCTGAGTAGCTAGTGCAAGAAATCTATCTTAGATATAATATTCTTTTATGGGGTTTTTTTTTTTCCTTTTATCTGTGATTCAAGTTTGTGAAAGAAGAGAAGTTTAAAGAAGAAACAGCCAGTCATCTCATATCTCCAGGAGACTTTTTATCTGTCATTTGGTGATACATATGCATATGCACATACATACATATAAGCATATACATACATATACACAATATGTATATGAGAGACAGCTATCCTCTAGTGAGAATTTCATGGGATATTGCATTGAAGAAAGATAGAAGATACAGATAGAAGGTAGAGATATGTCTGGAAGGCTTTGAATAGACAGCTACTGTATCTTAAAGAGAAAAGTTGTATTTGAACAAATGCATTATGTAGAGGCATCAAGAGAATTCTGTAAGTCTACAAGAGTGGCTCAGTCTGCAGACGATGCTTACACTAGTTGTTTTACATGCATTAGTGCAAACCCCAGACTCCAAACAGTCCTGTGCAGTAGGGACTGCTCTGAATTTAGAGAACGGGAAAGTGACATATGTAGAAACTAATGTGCTGGAGGGTGGTACAGATGGGATTCTGTGGAGAGATTCAGAGAGAGGCCAACCAGGTTCAAATTCACCAACTGGGAGCAACGGCAGAGTGCTCAAAAGCGCCAGCCTTCCAGTCCCCCCAAAAAGCAGACAGCTTAGGCAAAGCTTCGGGCATTGTTTCTCAAGGGTGAAGAAGTAGCGGGGGCCCTCATTTAAAACAGAGACTTAGGGGCTGGAGGGATGGCTTGAGGTTTAGGATATTTGCCGAGGACCAAGTTTGATTCCCAGCACCCACATGGTGGCTCACACCATCTGTAACTCCAGTTCTAGGGGATCCAACACTCTCTTCTGACCTCCTCAGGTACCAGGCATGCAAGGGTGCATATGCATACATGCAAGCAACATATCTATACCCATAAGGAAAAACAAATCTTAAGAAACAAACAAACAACGCCCCACCCCCACCCCGGGATTTCTAAGCCTCTCTGTGGATTCTGATCCTGTTGATATGGGGCGAGGTCTCAAATCTCTATGTTTGGTAAGCCCTCGGCGATTCTGTTTGATCAAACATTTGTTTAATTTGATTCATGTATAATAGGAGTTAAATTAAATAGGATCCTAGCTGATCCTCAGCTTTTTGATTTGGGGAAAACCGTTTTATGAGGCTGGATCTCATAAATCCCAGGCTGGCCTCCACCTCTCTCTATAGTCAAGGATGGCCCTGCTCCTCCTACCCATGTCTCCCTGGGGCTGGGGTTACAGACATGCACCACCATAACTGATTTATGTAATGCTAGGGCAGAACTCAGGGCTGCCAGTATGCCACATAAGAACTCTACCAACTGAAGGGCATCCCCCTGCTGAACTCCGACAAACATTGTAAAGGCTAAACCGAACATGGGCTCTATGCTCTCGTGAAGCCACATTGGGGGTTGATGAGCATAGTGTAAAGTTAATAGATGTGCATAGAAATAAGTTATAGACTATTGCTTGTGGGAAGAACACTGGACATTTTGCTATTGAAAATGTCTTTTACAGGGCTGGAGAGATGGTAGTTGAGAGTGTTTGCTGCCCTTCTAGAGGACCTGGATTAGATCAAGTCCCAGAACCTACATGGAAGCTCACAACTGTCTGGAACTCACATTCTAGGGGGTCTGCAGCCCTCTTCTGGCCTCTAAGAACACCAGGAATGCACAGAGTACAGAGATATACCTGCAGGCAAAAACTTATATACATAAGATAAAATATTTTAAAATCTTTTACTTTTTAAATATCTAATAGGTTGCTTTAAAAGTGAAGAAATGCAACCAAGCACAGCAGTGTACATCTTTACTTCCAAGCACTTGGGAAGCAGAGGCAGGACAATCTCTGTGAATATAAAGCCAGCCTGGGGGCGGGGTGGTGGTGGTGGTGGTGGTGAGATGGCTCAGCAGATACGAGCTACTCTTCCAAAGATCCTGAGTTCAATTCCCAGCACTCACATGGTGCCTCACAACCATCTGTAATGGAATCTGATTCCCTCTTCTAGTGTATATGAAAACAGAGCAATTCTAAACATAAAATAAATAAATAAATCGAGAGAGAGAGAGAGAGAGAGAGAGAGAGAGAGAGAGAGCTACCCAGCTATCCTGGTCTAAAGTTCCAGGCCACCCAGGGCTACACAATGAAACCCTGTCCCAAGCAAATCATTAAACAAGCAAGCAAACAAACAAATGGCTAACTTATCAAAAAGGTGCCTTAAAGCCCTTTTATTTGGAAATAAAATCTTGGCTAAATGTTATTGTTTGAGATAACAGAAGTAAAAGGTATACACATTTTATCAAAATTTAACGTAACTATTATGGAAAGTCCCCTTATTACAGTGACACCCCCCCCCCCCCCCCGTCTGACAGTAGGCTATAAGGCACTTGTCATCTCAGAGGGGTCATGCCTCATCCCCAGGAGAAAGAAATGCAAAAGAATAGATACACACAGGCATTATTGAGTCTTCCCACTCAGCCTGTTAGCAGTCTGGCCTATGTGACTCCGTTTCTAAAAGGTTCAGAGAGCCTCCAGATCTATGAGTACATGGAGGGACTTGGAGAGAGACCACTGACAAAAGCCACTGAGACACCATCCCTTCTCCCATACCTCCCCTGTGAATCTTTTGGTCTATATTCTTTGTAATGATGTACAGTAAAAGGGTAACTATAAGAATTTTCCTGAATCTGTAAGCTGCTCAAATAGATTAGTCAAGCGCAAGGAGAGAGCTATGGAAACCTCATTTTGCAGGCAGTGGACAAGTAAAAACAAGCTGGGTCTCCTGACTGCCATCTTAAAGCGCAGGGCAGTAAAGAGGAGCAGTCTTGGGGAGTGATCCTCAACATGTAGGGTTTGAGCTTCAAAATTTCTGGATTAGGGTTCACTGGCTTTCATAGACTCTGCTGATGTTCACTGGATTAGGTTGATGCTGTTGATGTCCACTGCTTGCTTGCTTCTGGGAAGAAGTCTCCATACCTTTTGAGGTCACAGGCATTTCTTTGGTGATTTTTTTCCTAGACACAGAGTGATATTATGTGCATCATTTAGGCACTGTAACCTACTGTTGATAGTCCTACTTAAATACAGTCAGTGTGGTGTGATGCTTTGGTGGCTTGTCTTCTAACTAGTCAGCGACTATAAGTGACTAACAGGTGCGTTACATAGACAATGTACATACACCCAACAAAAGGAAGTTTACTACCAAGTGGGATGGAGCAAGACTGTGAGATTTCCCCACATAACCCAGAGTGATGCACAATCTAGAACTCGTTCCATTCTGGAACTTATCACCTAATACTTTCACACTTTGTCTGATCTTGGAAGATGAAACCACAGAAAAGGGGACCTGGAGAATTGACTCCTGAGGAGAAAATGTAGCGTGTTGTAATTAATGCTTAAAGTTCATTTCTTGGTTGGCTTTGTTGCCTGCTAGCTGTATACTCATTCTTAATTCATTAAGCCCTGTTTTTAAATTTAATTACAGAAAAATATTTACTTCATTGTATGCAAATATTTAGAATGGCTATGAATAGAGACAGAATGTAATTGAGTCAGCAATGGATGACACAAAGATAGCGATTATGTACCTAAACATAGTTGATGTAACTATTCACAAATCACAAATAAATTAAAAAAAAAAAGAATTGAGAGATTTGCATTAGCACCTAGAGGTGCATGGAAGAGGGTCTTTACCTCTAAGGTACTGTTTATCAAAATAAGACAAACAAAAACCGCCCCAAAACTAGCCAAACGGAATCTTTTGGATCACAATTTTAAAACATAATAGAAAAAAGAAAACAAGACAGTGTGCAAACTGTCAATATGAAAAGAAAAAAAGGAAAAGGGAAAAACGAGTCTCAGCCTGGCTCGTCGCGTGGAAGAGCGTGGGGAAATGCCAAACAGCAAAGAAGTTTGCACAGCCCCCCCCCCCCCAAAAATGCTCAGCGTCTGTACCGGGAAGCTTCCCCGTCTCCCAGGCAACCGGCGCCTCAGCCAATCGCAACTGAGTATCGGGGTCACGTGGCCCGACCTGGCAAAATGGCGGCGCTGCTGGAGGCGCGGCTGGCGGGCTCTGGCGTCTGAGCTTCTGCCCCGGAGCTCTCGCGACCCAGAGGATGGCGGGCCTTGCGAGGGGAGACTCGCGTGGGCGCCCGCCCGAGCTCCCTGGAGACCTGTCCTCACAGGAAGAGGAAGAGGAGGAAGGCGACTCCGACGCCGGGGCCAGCAGCTTGGGCTCCTACTCCTCAGCCAGCAGTGACACGTAAGGCTCCTGGAGACTGCGGGTCCCCTGCCCTTGCTCGCACGCACGGGGAGCGGGGAGCAGTTCGCTGGCGGGCTTGCTCCGGTTTCTGGATAAGGGGTGGGGGTGGGGGTGGGGGTCCCTGCCTCTGGTGGGTTCTGTGTCTGTGAAGGATCATTGTTGTGCTCTGTAGCACTGCCTTCTTACCTCACTGTGTCTTAGAGCATTCTTTAACATTTATTTTTATTATTTTTTTATTACATGTACCTGTGTGTCTTTGTGTGGGTATCTGCACATAAGTGCAGGTGCCCACAGAGGCCAGAAGAGGGCATTGAATCCCTGGAACTAGTGTTTTCCCGGGTTGTGAGCAAGCATGTTGGTGCTTGGAACTGAACTCCAGTCTTCTCCAAGAGCAGCAAACACACCTAACTTATGAAGTCCCTCTGCACCCTCAGACTCCTGAGTATTTGCTGGGGAGAGACACCGTACACACACTTTGTGAGGCAACTATTTAATATTAGGGAGGTGTTTTTTTCCTCTTGTGGAAATGATAGCATAAAGAGGAGCCTCACTATCAAGACATTCTCTCTGGCTTTAGGATAGTCAGGCTGTATTTTTCTGTTCAACCCCAGGGTTTCTTTTATTTCAAGTCAGAATTCTTGGTAATATCATAAGTAAGTTATTTTGAGTCACAGTATTTCAATTCTTAAGGAATCTATCCCTGTTGCTATGGATTAAGGACTTCTTGGAATAACTACTGATAACTTAGAATGATTATTAGTGAAAGGATTCAGGTCACTGTGTGCCCAAAGGCTGTCCATACTTTTAGGGGAACATCCTATGTGCAGTTGGAACTAGCAGTTATGAATAACTGATCATCTTCAATCAACAGTATGTAACACATTCTTTTTTGTCACTAAAAGTAAGGGGAAAACCTGCTCAAATCCACTCTAGAAGCTTACTACAGAGAGATTGTAGTCTTAAAACTTCACACAGATGTAAAAATATCAACTTTGTAAGCTGTTGTTGTCATCTTAAAAAATGATTTAAAACTTTGTGGTTGGTTGCTGTGGTAAGAAATTATGACCAAAGGCAACTTAGACCCCAGGTCAGGGTCCGTTATGAGTGAAGGGCTTCAAGGCAGGACCTTGAAGCAGGCCTGGGTTGCCATTCTACATAGCAGTACCTCCAATCTGAGAACTCCCTTCACGGCCAAAGCTGCAAGGCAGAAAGCATGGAGGGCACTGCTGGCTGGCAGGCGGGCGGGCAAGCTTATGCCTTGCATGCTTTCTTACCTAGTTTACGTGATTTCCCCACATCTTAGTCACACACTTTTATCCTAGAAATATTTGCACTGTTACCATGAACACAGAAACACTGACCTAACTCCTGAAGGGGCATCCAGCATACAGTGGGATTTTCTTGAGAACCTTGTAGGAAAAGTCGATGTCTTTATCAGTCATTTACCAGTCACTCCAAATATTCCAGTGTCCTTGTCCTGATAATACACTCTTACTGCAAAGTGTTTGGCTGGTTGTTCCAAAATTAAGATTTTTTTTTTTGGTCTGTCCTTTGTTGGTATGTGTAACATGAAGAGAAAATTGCTGACCTGCCTTGGGAAGGTTTTGTTCAAATATTTTATTATATTACGTATTTACTGCCATAAGCTACAGTATTGTGCAAGCTGGGCCACCCTGCTTTGGGAAGAACCACTCTGATGGAAGGCTTAGGATCATGAATCCGAACCTTTCAAATCAGAGAGATAAGACTTGCCGGTTACCCCTGTGGACTCCATGAAGCACACAGAGAGAGGCATATTCCATATCCTAGACTTTTAAGATTCCCGTTACTGACTGACTCTTCTTTTTGCAAGCTATTATTTCATGCGTGTTTGCAATCGAAATGCAGTTTGACCTACATATGATCATGTTAGTTTATTATTTGTGAGATGAAACTGCCTTAGGATAATATTCTGGTAGGGTTTTAAAAATATTTAATGTGTGTCTAGGTGTGGCTGTGTGTGTAAGTGCCTGTATTTGTGTGAGCCTGTGTGTGTTTACATGTGTGTGTGCCCATGTGTGTGTGCTTGCTCACAGTTGCCATAACGAAAGTATGGAGGTCAGAAGACAACTTGAAAGAGTTGATTCTCTCCCCCTACCATGTGGATTCAGGGCATCACACGTAGGTCATCCAAGTGCAAGTGTCCTCACTTGCCGCGGCATTCCTCTGGCCCCAAGTTGTTCTTTTAGTAGATTTATTTTAGGCTTGTTATGGTCGAGGGAGGCTTTAGATAGAAGATGCCATTGTGTCTAAACCTGGCACATGGGCATGACCTCAGGGGGCTTCAGAGACCAAACAGGGGAGAGGATAGGGTTAAGGGACCCACTGATGGCTTCAGGACTAAGATAATAAACGCCTTTCCTTAGCAGTGAAGCCAGGCTTCTCTGCTTTGCTGTGCAGTTCCCAGTTCATTGAAGCAACAGTGATTAGTTCATGATGGCCAGAGATGACAATTTTATGACATCAATCTTTGATTTTTTTAAAGTGTTTTGGTTTTGGGTTTTTTTGTTGTTGTTTTTTGTTTTGTTTGTTTGTCATTGTTAGTTTTATAACTAGGGCTGAGGGGCAAGAAGAGGGGTGACTGTGAAATAGATTCTGCCTGAGAAACTTCTACCTAAAGTAAGATTGGCTAGAGAAGAAAGCAAATACTTCCTTTGCATGCCTGAGATTTTCAAGTCACTTTACTGAGGCATATGTGCAAGCCTGCACTTCCATCCATCAGCAGGGCACATTATGGCTCACCCAGATGTTTCTCCACGTGTCTGAGACCATGCGTTCCCTCTCTCTCTGGGACCACTCGCTTTCTGCCACTGCAGGTGGCTTTGTATTTTCCAGAGTTTTGAAAAAGTGCGGTGTTTAGTCTCTGTTTTATCTTTTTTTTTTTAATTTTGTTACTATGGTAGATCCTCTCCCTCTCCCTCTCCTCTTTCTCCCTCTCCCTCTCCTCCCTCTCTCTCTCCCTTTCCTTCTCTTTCTCCCTCTCTTTCTCCCTCTCTTTCTCCCTCTCTCTCTCTCTCTCCTTTCTCTCTCTCTCTCTTCTGAGTACAATTCTGCTGCCTGTCTAGATAAGTACTTACCTTTGTCTTGGGTTTTGACATGGACAGGAGTGACTTATAGGATGCCATATACTTCTGTTTGAAGTTCTCTTTTTTTCTCCTGTTCTGAGCCCTGGTTTTTCTTTTAATTAGTTCTTTTATAAACTAACATAGTTTAATAAGATAAGGAACATGAAAGTGGGTTAATGCTGTATAATTCCCAACTGCCACCTCACACAGTTCAGCGTGTTATAAAGGGAATTGTCTCCCTTGCCTTTCCTCCATCTTCTCGCCACAGTCTCGGTTTACATCCTTAGACTTGATTGCTGTGCGCACACCCTGGGCTGTACCCCAGCCCTCACTTGTCTCCTCTCGACATACTGCCTTACTACCAGGGCTTGCCACTCCTCTCTCACACACTCCGTGGATGTCACCTCTAATAGATCTGAAGCTCTGCCTCTATTTCCCGTCATCCGTCTATAAGAACTTACTTTCTCAAACGCAGTTCTAAAGATTGGAGAGATGAGCCAGCTATGGTGGCACACACCTTGGATCCCTGCACTTAGAAGTCAGAGATAGGCTCTCTGTGAGTTTGAGGCCAGCCTGGTCTACAAAGTGAGTTCCGGGACAGCAATGCTACACAGGGAGACCTTGTCTTGAAAAACCAAAAACAATGACAAAAAATATTGAAGGAATGGTTCAGTAATTAAGAGCATGGCATGTACTATTCTAGGGGAACACTGGAGTTTGATTTCTAGTACACAAGAACACACACACACACACACACACACACACACACACTTACTTCTCCTCCCCATCAGTGATCTCTTCCTGGGTTTCTGGATTCTATGGTCACTCCAAATTAAGCAGACAGATTTAAGATTTGTCACTAAGATCCATAAGATCAAGCCAGTTAACATTCCAGCCTGGAGGGTAAGAGGTTCATGAATTTCCACCCCTAACTGAGGTACTATGGATGGTTGATGGTTTCTGTGAAAGGGTGTGGTCCCTAACAAGTGTACTGGGCTCCATTGTATGGCCCCATATCCAGGAATGCATAGTAGCACTACTGGTCTTGATGAGTTCTTTAAATAATTATAAGAAGAAAAAATTGTGGGGATGCAGGCGAGGATTGATCTGGGAGTAGTTAGTGGGAGAAGTTGGGGTGAATATGATCAAAATTCAGTTATGTGAAATTATCAAAGAATAACAAAAGTATTTAAAATAAGTCTTTAAAAAGACAACACAGTTCTAGACCATGTTTCCTGCTCTACTCAAAAGCACAGTAGCTCCCCAGCCTTAGATTCCCTAGGATAGCTTTGAAAGTTCCTGGCTTAGTTCATCTTTGTTATGTGTGTGGTAGATGTATATAGGTGTGTGACCTCAGACTCCACCTAGCTAAGCTTCCAACTAGTGAAAAGGAATTAAAGAAAAGCTTAGATTCGGGTTGGTAGTCCACACCTTTGATCTCAGCACTTCAGAAGACAGAGGCATGCAGATTTCTGAGTTCAAGCCCAGCCTGGTTTACAGGGCTAGTTCCAGGACAGCCAAGCTTAAGTGGTACAGGAAACCACCAAATCCAGAAAGCTGGTGAAGGTGTAATTGAACAAGGAGGCCATGTTCCAGTCCCAGCAAGCAGCAGAACTGGCAGCTTCGGCCACGTAGTTCTGGCTTTAGAGTCAAGGATAGAAGAAAGGTCTATGGAATCTCCATGACGAAGGAAAGTTGCTGAGGCCAGGTGTGTGGCCCAGAGAGATCATGGTGTGAATCTCTGAAGGGGAAGCCTGGATTGCCTTTGTAGACACCAAGAGGTTGGAGATGTCAGAGCTGTGGGATTCCCACCTACAAAAGCTGCTAACAGGGAGTGGAACCAGCCCAAGAGAAAGAAACAAAGCTAAAAGAGTTGGAGATCTAAAGACATCAGACACAGAGAGGCAGAGTTTGGAGTTTGCCCAGATGGTTTTCGGTCTTGCTTTGGTCAACTATTTCTTCACTATGCTTTCTTTTAGAACAGTAATGTATATTCTGTGCCACTGTATATAGCAAGTATGTGATCTGCTTTTTGATTTTGATTTTACAGTTAAGAGATTATGTGAATCTCAGAAGAGACTTTGAACTTTGGACTTTTAAACATTGTTGAGACTGTGATAGACTATGGGGAGTTTTTAAGTTGGACCAAATGCATTTTGCATTATGTTATGACTACAAGTCTACGGGGGCCAAGGAGTGGAATGTGGTGGTTTGAATAGGTATGGTCCCATAGACTCATGTGTTTGAACGCTTTGCCCATAGGGAGATGTGGCATTGTTGGAGGAAGTGTGTCAGTGTGGGGTGGGCTTTGAGTTCCCCTGTGGCCAAGCTGTGCCCATTGTGGCATGCTGCCTGTGCCCTAGACTACTCCCTGCCTGACCCTACCCACCCTTGGGGGTTGGAGGTGAGGTGGCGTGGAATCAACAACACAGACTGCAGGAGCAGGTGAGAAATGCCGCAGCAAGCTCATCTGAGCACTGCTGTAAGCGCCTTTAATACCCTCCACCCGTGTCTCTTCTCCAAACAGCAGTTCCCGATTGGCTGGCATTGTCTACTTCAAAGATCCTTGGTCTCCCAGGCAGTCCTCAATTAGGTCCTGCAGGCGATGCTTTTGCAGCTGCATTCTCCCCTCTTCCCCAGCATGTTTACCTAGAGGTGGCCCCATGGTTCCTGCTACAGTGGTACAGTCCCCTTCTGCTGCCCACAGATCCAGATCTAGAACTCTCAGTTCCTTCTACAGCACCAGGTCTGCCTGCACTCGTGCTTCAACCAAAAGCCAACCCCAACTAAATGTTCTCCTTCATAAGAGTTGCCATGGCCATGGTGTCTCTTCTCAGCAATAAAACCCTAACTAAGGCAGGTTGGAAGCCTGAGTGGCCATACCATCTCCCCCACAACCCTGGGGATTCAATTCAGGGCCTCACTGAACCATCTCTGCCCCCAGTAACAGCTTCATTTTCTAAGCTACTTGTGTTCCTACTGCACTGAAATGTCTACACGTTCTTTCATACCTGCAGCTTTACATTTTGTTCCTTGGGTTTGAAACCTTTTTTCTTTCTCTACTTGTCAAAATCACTCAAGAGTCTCACTCAAATGCTCTGCTTTTCTAGATCCCAGACGGTCTTCACACTAACTTCATGATGTAGTAGTTACTTGTCCCACTACTGCAACAGAATACCTGATAACTTAAAGAAGGAAGGGTGTGTTTGGTTTATAGTTTGAGGGTGCAGTCTGTCATGAACACAGTAGCATACACTTGGGGCAGCTGGTCTCATTGCACACAGGGCTAAGGATCAGAGACCAATGAATGTTCAGCTAACTTCCTCCTCTTTGTTCAGTCCAAGACTCCAGCTCATGGAATGGTGTCACCCACATTTACAGTGGGTCGTTTTACATCAATTAACCTAATTCAGACAATCACTCATAAGCATGCCTAGAGACTAATCTAACATAAACCATCAGAGGTATTCCCAGAGGTTAGTCCAGTATAGATAATCAGTCACAGCTATGACAGAGACTTGTCCCCTAGGTGACTCTAGCTCCTGTTGTGTTTTGGATATGAGATGTCCCCTACAGGCTCATGTCTTTAAACACTTGGTCCCCCGCTGGTGATGCTATCTGGGGTGGTTACAAAACCTTTAGGAGACGGAGCCTTGTTGGAGGAAGTACCTCATTGTAGGTGGGATCCTGAGAGTTTATGGCATGACCCTGTTTGCTGCTCTCTATCTGCTTCCTGTGTGCAAATGAAGTATGATCAACCAGCTCCCTGCTCCTGCCTCCATGCCTTCTTTCCTGTTGCCATGTCATCCCAGTCTGATGGACGCTGTCCCTCTGGAACTGTGGCCTTTCTCCCTTAACAGACTGAATCTAGGACTAACCTGCATCAAACTGACAGCTGAGATTAGCCATCACTCATTAGCCATCCATCATCCACTAGCCATCCCATTAGCCATCACCCCATACCACCCTGTCACTTTTTGTTTTCTACTGTGTGTAGGGTTTTTTTGTGCCTAAAATCGTCCTGCTGTTATACCTGTTAGTGTCACATAACTACATGGTGACCACTTTGGTAAAATGCATGGTACTTTTTTCCAGAGAAGGAGGATATAATTATTTGGGGTAGTACAAATGTCTCTTTTCCTTAAATGAGGAAATGTGATGGTCAGGCTACTGCATGGCTCTTCTTGCAGTGGTTAAGAAAATTGCTGTGCTGTTTCAAGTGATACAAAAAAATAATTCTGGCATTAATGCCAATGAAGACCTAAGAGAGTCATATAACTTTCAGAAAGAGAAAATAAAAGGTTCTCTCTAAACCTAAGGATTTTGGAATACATTAAGAGTTTAGAGCCACTGACATTATCTTAAGTCCTTTTCCTTTGACATGTTATGGTACAACTGTAAGTAAATGTGCTGATTTTCACATTGGCAAATCTGCCTCTGGGCAGGATGCTGCTCCTGTATACATTATCACCGAGGGGCTTGGAGACCAATCAAAGCACCTTCAGCAAGCAGCTTGCAAACCTAAGGTTGTTTCTGACTAGAAACAAAGTAAAATAAACAACGGCGACTTTCACGGAAAACATTACACAGTGGGAACTTCCTGGCTTGTACGACGGAAGTCCCAGAGGTGTTAAAAGTACACGAGTGCTGCTGACTCTTGAGATCCACGTGCTACAAAAGTGTGAATTGAAACAGCTAGGCCTCATTCCTTTTCTAAAAGATTTTTTTTTTAATTTGAGTTAAGTTTTGACTTGCAGAAAGTTGCAAAGGTGTCCCTTGTACTCCCATAAAACCTGCTCTCTCTAATGTTAACATCCTACGCAGCTGTTACTCGCTCTCTCGCCAGGAAGAAGTTAAGGTTGGTCTGAGCTGACTCCAGACTTGGTTTGGATGTTACCGCTCCTCTATTACTGTTGTGTTTTGGTTCCAGGATTCCACCCGGCGTATCATGTTGCCACCCGTCATCAGTTTGTCTTAATCTCCTGTGGTTCTCGACAGTTTCTCAGCCCATGCCTGGTCTCCTAGCATCCGTCTCTGGGTTAAGGCGATGTCTGCCCTGTACTCTGTTCTGTGAATGACAATTATGAAGTCCTGCTTTTCTTTTGCTCCCTAACACTCTCCTGCCACTTACTCTGTATGCCTCTGTCTTTTACCTACCATGTGCATCATCCTGGGTTCTTTCTCAGCTTCTCCTCACAAAGCAAAGGTATTTTTTTTTAACTTTGATTTTGTTTTGCTTCTCAGTACTGTATTTGCAAGTGTGTGTATACAACTGCATATGTGCCATGTAGCATACATGGAGAATGAAGAACAACTTTGTAGAGTCTGTTCTCTCCTTCCACATTGTGGGTGCCAGGAATTGAACTCAAATTGTCTGGCTTGGCAGCAAGCACTTTAATCTGCTGGGCCATCTTGATGTCACAGAGATGTGCTTTCATTTGCCACAGTGGCTGGTCTTGTGTATTTGCCACATGTATCTTTAAAGCATAACCAAAAGGTGAATTCATACTTTATAAATATAAACAATTCAGATGAACCAGCCGTATATTTGGCAAATGAAAACGTGTTCTTGAATCTAATATTGAGAGCTTGGCAAACTGCAAGGATAAGATGTTAACACAGACAAGCCACGACTGTTGAAGTTGATTTGAATCTCTGTTATTAGGAACCAGTCACTTTTCAGTACTGTGACAGGTTAGTTAAGTGAGAAAGGGTTTATTTCCGCTCCCGATTTCAAAGACATTGTTTCTTGGCCCTGTTTCTGGGCTGCGGGGGAAACAGTGCAGATGGCAGAGGAGGCTGCTCACCTCGTGGCAGCTGGAACAAGAGGGGACAGAACATAGTAGAAAGCATGCTCCTAGCGACCCCATGCTCCTCAAAGCCTGCCATCTGAGTCCATCAGCGGATGGTACCCTCACAGTCTCTTTCCTCTCTCTAGCTCACTGCCTGGCAACAAACATTAGCACATCAGTGTTTTGGGAACATGTCATAGGCAAGTCACAGTGAAACCTGATCCTACTGTCTGCAGTGTGCCAGTGAGGATCCTACTGTCCACAGTGTGCCAGTGAGGATCCTACTGTCCACAGTGTGCCAGTGAGGATCCTACTGTCCACAGTGTGCCAGTGAGGATCCTACTGTCCACAGTGTGCCAGTGAGGATCTACTGTCCACAGTGTGCCAGTGAGGATCTACTGTCCACAGTGTGCCAGTGAGGATCCTACTGTCCATAGTGTGCCAGTGAGGATCTACTGTCCACAGTGTGCCAGTGAGGATCCTACTGTCCTCAGTGTGCCAGTGAGGATCGTACTGTCCACAGTGTGCGAGTGAGGATCCTACTGTCCACAGTGTGCCAGTGAGGATCCTACTGTCCACAGTGTGCCAGTGAGGATCTACTGTCCACAGTGTGCCAGTGAGGATCCTACTGTCCACAGTGTGCCAGTGAGGATCCTACTGTCCACAGTGTGCCAGTGAGGATCTTACTGTCCACAGTGTGCCAGTGAGGATC